>NW_008825271.1:1993727-2009181 GCF_000699105.1 Pygoscelis adeliae
TACGTATAAGAATTCATTGTGTGATCATGTGTCTGCCTGAGGGAAGGAACCTGAATGAACCTAATATTTACCCTTGTAGTACTGATTATGTTAATTTTTAAGTTATGCTGGAAACCCTGTTAATGGAAAAAAAGTAATGATGACCCTTCTGCATGCCTTTGGTTGAAGCATCATCTGTGTTTCTGGTTGCTTTTGGAGATTTTAGAAGACAGACATTAATCCTTTTTCTGTATATGGCTCGCTGAGAAAATAACTGAATTTATAGTATTAAAAGCACCAATTTTGCATAAGCCAATGGCTTGCAATTTTGAAATATTGAACTAACCCTCACTCTATGAAGAAAGTTTCAATAAATTAAGGAAAACATACTAAAAGAAGAGAGAATGTATGTTCACAAAATTTGGGAAAGAAAGGCAGTTATGATCAAGGCATAGAGGCAGAAAGAAATCAGGCAATACAGGTGTAGTTCCCAGTCTTACTCCTGATTCTTTCAGTAATTGTATCACTGACACCAGGAAATGTTGTACCTACACTCCCTGCAATAAAAATTAAAACTAAAAAAAAAGGAAAAGAAAAACCTAAATCTTGTAAAATGTCTTTGTACCAGGACAACTGTACTTCTGAGCCCATACAAGTTTTCTTGAATGATCCCGCACTTCGGGTGTTAGGGCCTTCAGCTACTACCTCTCTTGAAGTATTTTGTTCTCAGACCAAACTTTGAGCTGCAAGCCCTGAAGGAAATGGTAACCTCAGGAAATACCATCTTGTGTTCAGAATGTATAAATATTTGTCTGTCTTCTCCATACATGAAGCCTGGCAGGTATATGTTACCCACAGGCACTCAAGACCACTTTTGTCTGGGTGATAAATTCTTCCTTAACTATAAACCAGTCATTCAGAAAAGAATATCCATTGAGGGGTTCTTGATGTTCACTCTCTTCTACAGCCTAGTTTTTAACACTTCATTACACTTGGATTGGTTAATTAGTGCCACTAACCAAACAAGGATGGAGACCCAACCCTGGAGGCAGTCTTTTGTCCTGGTCTTTACTCGGCCTTGGGAGACTGCTTATTTAGTCTATTTGTTTCTTCTTGCTCACCCAATTTCCCCTGAGAGAGCTAAATCCAACACTTTCCTGTAGGGAAGTCTAATAACCCGAAGTAGCTAAGCAGTAACATTACCTGAATGATTAACTCACATACAGTATTCCTAAAATTGTACAGCAGTATTTTTAGATTATACAATAGCTCCATTGTTTCTGTACCTCCTCCTTTCAAAACCTGCAGGAAGAGGTAGATATTTCTGGTTCCATGGCATACCGGACAACTTGTTCAATGGATACATACAAGGTACATAAAGATGTGTACAAATTTGACCATAAACATAGTGCATTTTCAACAAGAGCAAGAAGTCGGAATCAGTGGCAGACACAGAGAGCACGCCAGGAGAGAGACAACTTGTTTCCCAGAATCAGTTTACAGGCCAGGATAAACTAAGACCTGAAAGAGATTACTAGGTCAGGGGAAAACTGGGCAAGTATATATTTTTTTTTTCCTTCCATTAAGCTCCGTTTTGATGATGTTATTCTTTGTCACTCCATTTCACATCAGTCAAAGCCTAGGAGGAGGATTTCACAGCCACATCCACACCCTGCTGGATGAGCTGATGCAAATATCACTGATGAAACAGGTGATGTGGTTCTACTCAGACAGACTTGCTGGCATAGCCCTGTTCTTTAGGAAAAGTGTGCACAGAGCTACTGAGAAATGGGAAGAGAGAGTGAATAGATGCACAGATGCTTCTTCGCAACAGGACCTATAATACCTGCTTCTCACCCCTACCTTCAGAATAAATTCAGTGCTTTTGCAGATCTCATACACTACGATGATAAAGCCTGCAAAACAAATCAGATGTATAAGTCTTTTCTCAGAAATTACAAAATTTAAGGCTTTCAGCAAAGGCAGAAAGCCGCTGTATGACCTGACTTTTGAAAGTCTGTGCTACACCAGGAAGACATAAGGAGTCACAGAGAAAGCGAATACTGATACAGGAAATAAAAGTAAAGAGTGGGAGGAATCGATTAAACCACTGAAGAATGATGAGCGACTGGTCTAAAATAACCTGGAGATTAGGGGGGCAGATTAGGAGAGGTGGGGTTCAGTGAGTCATACTTCTATAACTCTATTCACTTCAGTAGAAATACCAAAAATATTTCTGTAACAAACAAAAAACACAGAGGCTTCAGAGCTTACATGCTGCTCAGTGGAAGCAGAAATTCAGGTGGAGCGTGGAATGAGAGGGACAAGAGCTAATGAGGCCTCCAACCCATGAAAGAGGATGACCGAACCCTAACCTGTATCTGTCCATGGGTCATAATGTCTATGTGATTATATCACAGTCCATTTTGAAAACAAAAAGAAACAATACATTAAAATGGTCTTATTCAAAGAAGTGCCAGCAAATACTTAAAATATTGGAAATAGTGCATTTAAGGAAGAGAGGGTAAATAGGCTGGCTGTGTGTCAACTAGCATAAGAAGCTTTTTGAAGTATAGGCAAATTTGTTGTCATCGTTGCTGACTAAGTTAGGACAAGACCTCATTCTTCACCTAGATATGTAAAGTCACACTCTGAAAGATAAGTCGCCTTGGCTAACCAGTGATCATTATTGTGACTGTCATATTGATTATTCCAAACTTCTGCAGTAAAAATATTAATCTGATCATTGACCAGATGGAAAATTTATCTCTTGTTGAAGTTGTATGCACAAATGTCATGAGCTGCCAGAGAGTCACGCCCATTAGTGACTGCAAAGATCTGCGTTTACAGAAGCCTGTAGAGCTGCAGGATGAATGGCAGAACTATTAGTATAGTCCTAATTTAGTATAGATCTATACGTTATTAGACCTACAGCAGTGGTAACACTGCTAAGGACTGTTAGCTTTTGCTACTTGTGCTGGCATTTCCATTTCTTACCCAGGGAATTAGCATCAAGAGTATTAATTACAGAAGTCAGAACACAGTAAGATAATAAATGTTGAAGGAAAATTCTCAGCTCCCTCACAGCAGAAAGGAAAGAATGTCAGGACTTTTCTCTTATGTTTAATGCCAATTAGTAAAGCATGGTTGAGATTAATCATGGAATTGAAATACAATTAAACATCGCTATAATTACTATTATGGTTACTATTTACAACTTGGTTGTGGCTAATAACCAGCGAGACTGGTGCTCATTGTAACAGATGATGTATAATTAGGTAATATTAGATATCTTATGTACTAAATGGCTGTCATAGATCCCTTCTTAAAAGTGCCTATCACTATATTTTAGAATAATTCAAAAAATAATAAAATACTGTTATAATAAAGCACAGTATAATGAGTAGGAGAAAGGAACGGGTTCTAAAAAATGGATGAGACATTGCTTGGTAAGTTGACCTGTTAGAAATAGCCCCTCCTTCACTGATATTCTAAATGAAAGGCAAGATTATTTCTAATTACAGTTTATGAGCATAGACTTAAGTAGTCATAACTGAAAGTCACCCACATTTGAGCCAGGTACAGATTTGCTATTATAACGCAGAATAACATTTGAGTTAAGGTTGCATGAGAAATACCAGTCTGCTTTGTTGTATTTCAGATTCTTAATTCTGAAATTTTTCAACTGTGACATAACTTTTTTCCCCAAGATAAGGCTCTAATTCTTCAAGAAATATTATACAGGGACAGAAGGATAAACTTTTGTTCAAAGGAAGATCCTCTCTACAGAAAGGTTTAAGTGCAAAACCACCAACAAAGAAGACGTTCTTTTGTGAGAGAAGAAATAAACTTTTCCCATAATACAGGAAAAGATCATGCTTTTTAAAATAGTTTTAACCATGGGAAACAGAAGAGGATTGAAAGCTGGAATTTGACATAAAAATAATCCTCACTAAAAAGAAATGCCTATGAGTGTTTTATCAAAAATTGGTTCAGAAAAGCTTTTCAAAAGTGCACTGTCTGCATACGTGTCTGAACAGGATTTTTTCTAAGCTTTTAAAGAGCATGGCGAGAGAAGACTGCTCCGAACATGTGTGTCGCTGCCTGCACAGGGAGAAGGAAACCCGAAGCCACACAAAAAATTGGCTGTACTTCTGGCTACTGTGCAAAGTTGCTCTTTCCTCAAGCAAAACCAAATTCCATTGCTACTTCACTATTTACAACAGTTATGGAACAAAGGTTGCTGAATGGCATTAATGGTACATTTATGTTTTCATTTTCTCAGTGTTGCTTTTAGGATTAAATAGCGCTGGAGTTGGCCACGCTTATTTCTTATTCAATTGTTTTCTATTCCTTTTGCTAGGTATCCCTGACACTCTTTTAAAGGTACTGTCTTAACATAAATAAAGCATAACGATTCCATTAAAATAATGGTATACAATGGACCCAGGTGGAGTATCTCTTGCTGTACTGGAAAAGACTTTCCTCCAAATATTCCTGAGCATGGTCTCACACGATTTTGATCTTTCCAGCAGTGTCGCATGTCACAGCATGCGCAATATGTTGTGAAAATGGTAGCGGAGTTCAGTGTTACCAGAGCTGAGATGCAACATGCAAGCACTCCCATGGGAATCTTGCTTCCGACTTTCCTTAGATTAAATTCAAAATCTTAAAATGTTTTTGAACAAGCTTAGGTTCTCTTTCATATTTATAGAGCACATATCCTGTGGGATTAAAACTGACAGGCATCTGCTTTGGTGAAGTTGGATATAATAAGAGTATGATGACAGGATTTGCATTCTTTCTTTATGCAGAAATGCAGACTTTCTTTTGAAGAGGAACTGACAATATCCAAGAAAGGACAGTTCTCTTTCTTGGTATAAAAACAGGTACGATTGAGAACAGGGGCTTGGTTTCCTTTCACAGTCTAATATAAAAGCTCATTAGCTCAGAGATCTTCAGCTATCCCAAAGAGATGCAGCATTTTTACCGCCCTGCTTCGTTACAACTGTGTTTTCAGAACCACAGAATGGAATTTCTTTTTCAATCTTCATTTCTACAGCAAGGAGGTGGGAAAGGTTATTATCATGTTGCTAAGGGAAATGTATCATCCCATCATCAAAAGCCAATATTATAGACCGACAGTATTTGGAGAGGGTTATGGCTTGTAAAACCAGTCATTCACATTACTACTGGAACAATATTGATCTCTCTCTTGGAGTGAGTCAGGGAGAAATAACAAACTGTTACATTTTATATTACTTTTATTTCTACTTAAGGGCATTGGCTGTGAGACGTATTTGACTTTTTCCTGGTCTGGCTTCCATCTTACTTGAATTCCAAAGGAAAATGTTTGCTGTTCTGAAAACTGACTGAAAATGAAAGATTAAATAATGCTTCTTACCTTTTTTTTTTTCAGTTTCTTGTACCATTTTCTACTATTAAATATAAAGGAAGGAGACTTTTAATATGAAGAAATACCTTCATTTTTTTTATTAGAGCAACTATGCCACTTCAAAGAAGTCATTTGCAACCCATTTTGAGCTATACAAGCACCATTTCCTTTAAAAATAAAGGCACTACAGTGTATTTGTCAGAGTGCTCCTGATGCAAACAGAGCAGTGTTTCCTTACTTCAGCTGAGAATTTAAAAGCATGAGAGTTTATTGTAACTATTCCAAGTTAGCTTTTCTTACCTCTTACACCTTTATCTGAGCTGAGCAGCCCATTTCTTTGTATGTGACGTATCTTAGTGGTTTCCCAGGCACAGGGAGAAACAATAACTACTGAATATGTCTTATAATGTTGAGTAGACTTCAATGTGCATTTAATGTGGCTTCCCAAGGAAAAAAGACTTGTGTGCTCTAGTATCTCGGTACAACATTGCTCAATTTCAGCCAAATCTGATCAAGAGCTAGGGGTCTTGAAAACATTAAATCCCAAAAGAGGAACGAGAATCGGTGAATAGCTGACCACAAATATCCCATCAGTACCTCCACTGATGAAACCCCTAAGCAAGCACAGTCCTTAACCATTCTAGTAACAGGAATCAGCTGGCTAGCTAGCTGGTTATGAACTGTAGGGTACAACTCTTGCACAGACATACAAAATATGGGAAAAAAAAAAAAAAACACCAAGTTTTTTTATGGGGTTGGCCAGGTCTGAAGGAGGCTGGTATTTCCAGCGCTGGAGGCAAGTGCAGGAGAGACGCAAACTTTACATCATCAAACTTCATGAATTCTACTTCCTCACCCTTAATTCAGCATCATCACAAAGCAACTGAAAACACAAGCCAAGCTACAAATTGTTTTCATACAGTAGGCAGAAACTTACCGGGGAAAGGGGAAATTTTAAAAGGGACGTTCCTGTGAGTGTAACTTTGTCCATAGCGTGACACACACTTGAGACAATGGTGCTGAAAACCCAAGTTCCCTCTCCCTTGTCTCAGCAAACAACTGGCAAGGCAACCGCTTTGCCTGCAGCCACAGCACTGCTCTGAATACCCGGGTGGCCTCAGGAGACCTCTTCCAAGAGTCGGGCTCTGCCTAAGGCCATTCTGTGTCGCAGCACTGGATACCATGAATTCAGGTGAAAAAGTGACATAGGGCCACTTGTTCCTCACAGCTTAAACCTTTCGAAGTTGCGGATATCATCCCATCACATATTATTAAAATTCACTAAAATGACAGGCCTATGGCTTACACTGGATTTACGCCAAACTGTTCTTTGACAGATCTTTAATGTCTCCTGTATCTTTGCAGTAACTAATCATTGTTTCATTAAAACATGTACTTGAAATGCAATAAAAAGATAAATCTGTTTATGAAAAATGACATACACACACATACAGGAATGCACATATCAAAACGTATCACCGGCAGATGAGATAGATAAAAACCACAGTCTTGTAAATAATGGTTTATAGCTCTAGTCTGCTGGAAGAATAAACTTCTCAAAACCGATAACGTTTTATTCTAGGTACTTCTTGAAAACTGCATGGTATTGTGACACGTAAGAACATCTGCTGGTATCACAGTAATTTAAAGAAAAGGAAGCAGTAGTAATAGCACTTCAATAGTACGTTAGATAACATGATTAGCTAAAATCCATATACAATATTTATTATGAAATGAATTAACTGTACCTTGAAAAATAACGGCTCCTCAGGAAGAGGGCTAACAGGGAGTGAGGTGGTGCTACTAGCTGGACTCATGTCCGTACTCTGAAAGAGAAGCACACAGGAGTTCGCATTTCCAATCAAGTTCTACGGACATCTTTTTACATTTTGGGAAAAAAAAAGAGCTCAAAAACAACACTGAAAATCCAACAGAATTAGATTGACAATGCAACTGCAATCTGTACTGTTTTTACTTTTAATTAGTAAAAGTAAGTATTTCACCAATGGGTAAGTACTTCGCATTTCCTTTATTTTAAATAAACTCCCCATTCAAAGACTGAAACGTATGCACAAATAAGCAAACATACTGTGTCTACAAAAGAGTAATACAAGAGGATAACTGAGAACACAAAAATTTGTTCATCTAGAACAAGTTATGATATACTACTTTTTTTTTTTAATTTTATTATTTTTTGGATGGCCCAACAGTAAAGTTAAAAGGCAAAATCAACAGGAAAGCAATATATTGCAGGAAAATATTTGGATTGAAGTTTAAAAAAGGATCACTTTCACATGAGTCGATATATCTTACAAACGAGCACTAATATATGAAAAGAAACAGTGAACAGCAAAGCTAATAATGAAAATAAGTCAGTATACTTCAATGGACCAGCCAGTCAATGCTTGAAAGATTGGCCTAAAAACCTATTCTTTTTTAGGTGATATTTCAGTAACCTGTTGGTTAGCATGGTCATTATTTTTACAGATGTGACGGATATGAAAAGAACTGTGGAAACTCTTAATAATTTGGAATGGTAATAATAACAGAAGAATAAAATCTGGATTTAAAAAAATACACAACCAATACCAAGACTGTTCTGGAGAAAACTAGAATATATAATACTTCTTGGGAATAAGTCCTTAAGTGCTAAAATGAAAAAATCCACCACCACCACCACCACCACCAATAAAACAGAAAAGATGTAATAGAGAATATAAAAAAACAAGTTTGCATGGGCCAGAAGTTCATTTCCTTTTTACGCTGTGGCATTGCAATGCAGAATGATTTAATGAATTGAGCTTATGCAATTAACTAATCAGATATCTGGTTTCATATTGCTATGAATCTATTATGACCCCTTCGATAAGCCCAAATTCTGCAAGTGAAGAATACCGCTCCACCCACGAAGTTCCAACAGTTCATTCATCAGAAGATTTTTATGCAGAGATACCGTATTTTAGTCAACCAACTGGTACAGGATGAAAACTGAGACAAAATCTTGGGTACGAAATCCCTATGTCAGATCTGAAATAGAGGGCATAGACTTCAAAGTTGACACCTACTGAGAAAATCACTGAGTTTAATCAGATACCTATCAGTTACACCATACGTGAAAGAAAAGACAACAGTTACTTGCTAAATAAAAGGGATGCAAGTAAAGGAGAAAGGAGAGGGCCATGGTAATTATTCCCTAAGAGAAAGGAGAGACAGGTAGTTTATAATCCACGGAACACAGAGAAGTTGTTGAGGAATAAGGGAGATTATAACATGTCAGAAACCCAATATTTTTGTTGAATCCATCGCTCTGGTATTCAGAAACATTACAAATTTTAACACGGACTCCTGCACTTGATAATCAAGGAAACGGGCTGATAATATTTACTAAAAGGAAGTGAAACATAGCTCTTTTACATTAAACTCAAAGTGCAGACAAAACTGGAGACCTCCTCTGTGAGAACATTCTGTCTCAAAAGCCAACAGTTCAGCTGAGGACAATTTGTCTTTTAATTTACACAGAACAGAAAAAAACCTAAGAGGGAAAAAAAATCCAGTAGCTGCTTTCCAAACCAAATCAAGTGCCCTAATTTGCAATTAGAAGCGTGCAGGAAGGCAGTTCAATCTTTTAAGCGTTGAAACAGCCTTAGTATGAAAATCTGCAAAGCAGATTGGTACCTGTACACTACACGAGCCGCAAGTTCTTCAGTGATAGCTGGAGTCTAAGAAAGGTCAAACAGCCCTGAGGACGCTGAAGTTGCTTTGATGAAACTTGTCAAGGCACATCCACACGATGGCCTCAGAAAAACATCCGCTCTTCTGTGATGACTGGACACGAGCCAGCCCAGGTCTGGGTGCCACGCTGATGTGGCACCGTGCCTGAACTAGAAAGGTTGCTGAGAGGTGGGGTATATTCGTAGAGACACCGTGACTATATAGCTTCTGGACTGCAAATGGTTTGTGTCTGGCCAGATAGGAGCATTGGCAGAAAAGCCTGCGTCTGGCTACAGCTGTCCACGTATACATACCCTCAGTGGCTCCTCCAACAACTTTAGCAATTTTCCTCTCTAAGGAATGCAGAGCAACTTCTCTGCCAGTGTAAATTAATTAAATCCAGTGGCACTAACACAGTTTATTATAGTGGAGAATTGAGTGAGACAGTACCAAAAGGGTTGTTTCTCGAGCTATTAAAAAAAAACCTTTCCAAATTAATCACTGCTTTGAGAGATGTTGTCAGCTTGCCCTCCTGAAGGGACGTATTAACAATTTCAAACATCACACCTCCCACCTAAATGTACCGCCCACGGGTTATTTGTCATAATCACACTTTGCAGTCTAAAGCTCCCCATACACACAAAAAAGTACCTCTGTGAGGAATTCACCCAACAAGGACTTTTTATCTGATCTTTCCTAAATCAATTCTGTTCTCATAAAAGCAGCATTCACTTTAAGTCTGGCTTAAAATTGATAGATGTTAGTTATAAATTAACTAGAAGATGCTACACCATTAGGCTATAATCATATCTTATAAGTTGAAGTAGATGTTAAACATAATTTGTACCATAATTATACATATTAGGCAAAATTAGGTAAACTAGGACATGTCCTAATTTTGCAGTACTTTGCTGTGCAACTGTAACATTTTAAAATGTATTTTTGATGCACAGTGATACCACAGCTGGGTTTTGTAGACTGAGCCTTTTCCCTGCGTCACTGGAAACCTCTGAGTGTTCTGGAGGGCACAGAATGTTGCAAAGCTTTAATGATCTAAACTCCATTTTTTAAATACCTGAATACCAAGCAATTCAAGTATTTCTCAGAACAACAGTTTAGAAAATACTGTCTTGCCCATGTCGAAAACAACCCTGTGAGCTTTTCTTTCATTGCTTTTAGGTCATTTTTTAATTTGGAGCAGGCTGTTAAAATCCAGCAAATGGATATTATTAGAATTTTGCCAATAATTGTTGCATGATTACAATGCCCAAATTTTCTTCTAATTTTTAGAGTTGATCAGCCTAAATATACAACATCCTCATTGTGCAACTGCATCCAACAGGTACCATGGAGTCACTGCCAGGCCATGCTAATCATTTATCCTCAGAGAGTAATGTTAAAAATGTGATTAACTATCAGGAAATTTCTTGATAACAAGGCAAAGGAAGAAAAGAAGTCTAAGAGAACAAACTTTTCCCACTTCTGCATCCTGTTTGGAGATCCAGGATCGGGATCCTGCTTGAGGACAGATTCCCACCATTTTAGCTAGATTAAAGAGAAAGCAGCTCTTTCTGGAGCTGTTTTAAAGTCGTTAGAGGCTTGGTTTTGTTTTGTTTTTTCCACTTGTGTATATGTCGTAGTTTAACCCCAGCCGGCAACTAAGCACCACACAGCCACTCGCGTCAGGCAGGTGTTCAGCCACCTCCAGGAAAGCAGGGCTCCACCACGTGTAACGGCTACTTGGGAAAACAAACGCCGAACACCCCCCCCTTCCTTCTTCTTCCCCCAGCTTTATATGCTGAGCATGACGTCACATGGTATGGAATATCCCTCTGGTCAGTTGGGGTCAGCTGTCCCGGCTGTGTCCCTTCCCAACTTCTCGTGCACGCCCAGCCTACTGGCTGGGGGGGGGGGGGGAGAAGCAGAAAAGGCCTTGACTCTGTGTAAGCCCTGCTCAGCAGTAACGAAAACATCCCTGCATGATCCAACACTGTTTCCAGCACAAATCCAAAACATAGCCCCATACTAGCTTCTATGAAGAAAATGAACGCTGTCCCAGCCAAACCAGCACAGTATACCTGCCTCAAAACAGAATGTTTCATAAACCTGCATACTGACATAAACTGTCTATTGGCAAATTAGAGAATGTAGTCAGTGTTCTTCCAGAAGATCAAGTATATATAAATGCACATTGTTAAAACCATGCTTCTTTGAAAACAATAGTAATCTTCCAGTCTTCAGCAACTGTTCTTTAAATGAAAACAGATTCGCCTCACCTCATAAATCGGGATTTTTCTTGCTACAAACCCTTGTCTTTAATCCGATCTTCTCCAGGAAGAGGCCTATGTATCTACCTTCGTTAATTGTACCATAAAATATGGACCATCCACTGTATATCATCCACTGACAGAAGCCAATTTAATTTGCTACAACTGCTTTTCAACAAGGGTAAACACTGAAATGATAGTAGGCAGACATTGACTTCTCTGGAGATCAGTATCGCAATTTATTGATCTAAGAAGTTAATACTGACAGAGAAAACCTTCAGTGGATATTAGAGCTAGAGATCAAATAAATCTTTATAATAACTGAAGAAAAGAAAAGACAATCTGTGTACTTTATAGCTTTTTCTAAGGAGTAGCGGATAAGTGTTGAACTGACTTTCAGGGTGATAGTTTTAGTTGTATCATAAGTTATGTCACTAAGTATCATTTTATAATCTAGAAGTTGAGTAGAACTAGGAAATAAAATAAGTGCAGTCAGCAAGCTCAGTAGTGACATTTTGACATACTGAAGGTAATCAAGGTAACCTACAAATGGATTTATTAATGGGTCTGCATAACATCTTTATGAAATATTCTGCTTAAATACTGTTATCCCGTTTTATCAATGATGGTGAAAAAGAAGGGGAAGTGCTTTGCTCAAAGCTATGAAGGGCTGTTAAAAACAAAGATAGAAATCAGGAAATCACAAGTCCAAGCACTCCCGTTGTTCATCCAGAGTGTGCAATGCTCCCCTACACACTTTTGGAGTGCTGGGATTTCTGTAGTTTCTATTTTATTTAATGTCATGAAGAGGTTTTGTTGATACATACACTTCCTGCAAATAAAATTACTGTAAGCAATTGAGGCCAGCAAAATCAAAATCAGTTTTGGTAAGAAAAAATAGCAGACACATGAAGTGAGCTTTCACCTCCCACCCCCCACCACGTCTGACTAATTTTCCCCAACATCTCCAGTCTCACTCACTAAGAATGCAAGTGCCTCCTTAAAAATGTGTTTAGGCCTATTTTCTAACACCTTTGAATACAATCCAGGTGGTTATTTAGAAACCTATTTCGTGTGTCTTTTATTGGTAGGTATAGTTAATTATTCTTACTAATTACTAATACATGCAATTATCAGCTGAGACATTTGATTATTGCTTTCAGTTATTTGAGACATTGCCTAGAGCTTGCTGCTGCTGTAGCTTAGAAGGCTGCACGGGTCTTGCATCTGACCTGAGTTATCGTAGCTCCCATCGCAGTGGAGAACCATAAATTACAGCTGCTACCACTTCTTGCTACCTCTTTTTATGCTCGTACGTGAGGTGTGGATAGCCAAATAAGTTTTTAGTGGTTGAATTATCTACTGATTCTCAACCAGCACTTAGTATACAGGCGCACAGATTAGCCTTGATTCCTCTTACAATCTAAGCAAAGCTAATCACCTGAGCTGTGAAATGCCAGTGGGAAATTTCTCCTCATTTAAGATAAGGCACTGATCTGTCACTTACCAGCGTTTGTATGTCTAGTACTGTTTATTTTAAAAGGCCCTGAGTTCTCAGGAACTCTGAGCAAACGCATTAAATGTAGTATTTTGCACAATAATTTTTTTCAGCAAGTAGGGATCAGGATGAAGGATATTTTGTTGACTGCTATTTGTTTCTACTTTGAAAAATAGCTGGAAAGATGCTCTTTTAGCCTTTTAATTAGGCTAAATTAATTACAAAGCCCATAACCAGCAAGCAACATAAAGCTATATAACCAGTCCATAGTCTGTTGCAGGGCTACAGTGTTTGAAATAGTTTGCACTCAGATTATACTTTCACAATGCAGAAGTGTAAGGATACCAAAGTACTAGGCACAAATTACTACTATTATCTGCTTTTTAGTTTCTAAAAATGGCAATATGAAAATACCTCACATATAAACCGTATGGTAACTGGCACAAGGACACCACCTTAATAAACATGTTTTTAAATTTGTAAACAAAGTAGAAAGCTGAACTAAGCCTCTAAACAGAGGCTCAAGAATTGGAGATTGCTGGTTTACAATTGAGTACATACAGAGGGAAAAAACCAGTCTGTTTTTATAAGGATATAAATTTATTTTCACCTTGACTTTTCATTGCTCATCCTTCCAGCTTGTCTTTAGTCCCCACTTCCCTTCACAAGACTCGTCATAAACAGAGACACAAGTTTCCTTGGTCAGATAACTCCCTGGCACACAGAGGTTAGATGAAAGGTCCATTAATATGTAGGAGAAAACTACTTTTACCTTCCCAAACAGCAAATTTGACTCAAGTTGATCTCTAAAAACCCCCTTCACTTCTATCTGCAAGCAGAATGTAATTTCGAACGTAATTTGGACAATGACTTTGGGGTTAACATCTCTTTGTGAGGAGTACCGCAGGATCATCAATGACTGTCAGTGTGTGAGTTGGGACTGCTACTATGACACATTACATTAAACGCAACTCCAGTCATATTTTTATCCTAATGAAAACCAGGGGGTTGCTTTCACAGATGCAAACACTTTGTTGACAACATAGTGGAGAACTGATTTCCTTGAGCAAAACTCTACTCCCTCTTCAGTTTCTATTGTTTCTTTCATACTTCATTGACTACACTATCCAGCCTTAACATTTTGTTTTTGTATATTCTTCCCTAATAATATCATACAACATCAGCTTTTTCTGCTCTTTCAGCAGTCAATTGAGAGAACCAAGTACTCTCCTGGGATTTTAATCTGCAGGCTGCCTATTTCAATTGCTTTTCTTTCCTTGCAGGAGATCTTTCAGGTTCAAATATTGAACTGAACTGCGTTCAGTTTTGTAGCAAATATGACGGTTGTCTCATACAGTAGGTTCAGCAATGTTTTTTTTTTCACTTCAGTCACAAAGACATTTTCTTTGTCCAAAGCCTGCATCACAGCACTAAGAGTAACTACACTGATGCTCCATACTACAGCTATAGCCTGAATCTGGAAGAAAACATCCACATCCACGCAAAGAAGAGTCTATCAGCAAAGTGTCTCTGGGCTCTCTCAAACGCCTACATCTTCCCTGCATACAGATCCATCGTTTTTCTGCCCTTCCAAATAAAACACTTAGAAAATAAGTAATCAATTAATTAAACCGAGAAGGATCAAATCATAACAGAATCGCCTCCTCTCCCTCCCTTTCACATTTATGCATGTTCTGCATCATCACGTATCATAACAGACTGGGACCAAGATATAAGCTGGAGCCAAAAAGGATCAGATATTAATACAAACAATAGATGCACCTACAATTATATTAAAGAGGATAAAAACATACACAGGATATATATTTATATGCTTCTGGATATGTGGAAATAACTGTCTTGATGAGTTAGGAAAAAGATGCTCCTGAAAACAGGTTGTTGTAAGTTCCTCTGAAGTATCCACAGATGGCCACTGTTGAAGCCAGACATGGATTTAAGTGCCAATTTCAGCAAAACAGTTCCTATGCTCATATACTCATACAATTAGCTGTTCTCCATGAAGCTTGAAAGATGTTCATGATCTCCTTACAGCCTATGTAATGTCTTTTTTAGTTTATAAGAGAAAGACACGATTCTTTCAAGACAAAAATCTATTTGCACTTGCTATTAATATTTTTAAGGTGCACATTTTCTCATACACTAAACTCATGTCCAAAAAACTACACATGCTTTACTGTTCAGTACATCCCTTTGCCCATAACTACATAGGGATATAGGTGATATCTCCTGCAACATCATGGTCAGTTTTCTGCCTACGGTTTCCCTGCCACATACTGTTTTCATCTGAATGAGGACAATGTTTCATAACATTAATAAACTTATTTTTTAAATCTGAACATAATGAAGCCAGCCCGATTTTCATTAATAATTTGCTGCTCAATCATCCGGTTGTTTTCTACCTTTATTTTACCTGTTAAGCATCATAGAATCATAGAATCATTAAGGTTGGAAGAGACCTCTAAGATCATCGAGTCCAACTGTCGACCCAACACCGCCATGCCCACTAAACCGTGTCCCTAAGTGCCTCATCTACACATCTTTTAAATACTTCCAGGGATGGTGACTCAACCACCTCCCTGGGCA
>NW_008825271.1:2009352-2031135 GCF_000699105.1 Pygoscelis adeliae
GATGGTCACTCAACCACTTCCCGGGGCAGCCTGTTCCAATGTTTAATCACTCTTTCAGTAAAGAAATTTTTCCTCGTGTCCAAACTAAACCTCCCCTGGCGCAACTTGAGGCCATTTCTTCTTGTCCTATCGCTTGTTACTTGGGAGAAGGACAACATTGCCAGATTTTCACACTAGTGTTTTAACGTGAGGCTATGTTTTATTTTTCTGTGTTTCTCAACAAGATTCAGATGCCTTCAATTGCTATGCATTTCACTGAGGTTTTAACAAGCCACTTTGCACTTTCTAAAAGTTGTGACTACAATTATTCTCACTTCATCAGTTCTCAGAAGGGTTTTTACAATTTCAGTATGGAATCACTTCTGAGAGGGTATTTTAACTTATTTAGATGCAGAGGCTTCATTCTCAAAACTGTTTTGAATTCCCCAGTAACAACTTATAGGAAACATTTTAAACATCTGTATGTGTCTGCTGCTAAATCAAGGAAGACATTTTTTTTTCCCCACTGCAAGAAAAGAAGCAAGTGACATTTAACAATTTGAAATATGCTTTCCCTGGCTGCAGCACTTTTTCTGTATGATGTTGTTAGAAATAAAAGGTAAACATTTATAAGTAAGTACGTTTTACATTTATACATTTATTACATTTTACATTTATAAGTAAGTTTTGCCATGTTATTTGCTTCACAGTGTTTTTAATAGTAACATTCTTTAATGTTTTTAGCAAGTTGAATCCCTTTGTGTAATATAAGGCAATATTTCAGCTCCTGAAATGTAGAAATTCTGATTACCATAGACACAGTTTCAAAGCACGCTAAGCCTGCTTTTTGGTTTAGCAAGCAGGTTCCAAAGTGGAGTTGGTCAAGGCAGAACAAAGTTTCCTTGATTTTGTAAATATGTGGTATGCTGAGTTTCCACCTTCAGACAGCAGCTTTCATTCTTAAGGGAAAGATTAAGACGGGTAAGGCACAACGGGAACTTCCAACTGCCACCCTGGCAGAGAGTTCAACAGAAACTACCCCAACTGCAGTAAGCTCTCCACAGCCTTTCTAACTCTACTTGTTCTTCTTCCCTTGTCTAGTCTAATACTTACTTCTCTTCCTACCAGCTCAAACCAAGATCTGTCAAGATCGTCCGCTCTTTCTTACCTCTTAGGGTACTTGCACAGCATCGTCTATTCACCATGCTTCCCACTCCCGCATCCATCCTGTCACCAACACTACTCCTGTTGTGCCATCCATCCGAACCTGAAAGTCTTCCCACCTTCTCTACCTTTCTCCCTTCCTTTGGTCGATGCCCATCCCCTTCAGCCCATATATAGATAGGCTGATATATATATTAAAATATATATAATATATATAAAGTGTCTATATATTAATATATGTTTATATATATTTAAATATAAAAACACAGACAAAATTGACTGAAGGACTCCCTTTATGTAGTTGCTGTGATGTAGCAGCCATAGGATTGGTTTGCTACTGAAAAGATACACAGTGAAGCTGGCCAAATACTGCACGTCTGAAAAATGTGTCAGGTTTCACTACAGTGAACCCCCATTTTGACACAGCTTCTCAGCCCCAAGCTCTGCACAGTCTGGGGAGGCCAAACTGCATTGCTTAAGAAACTGATGCAACTTGCAAAGGAATGGAGGAGTTAGAAGTTGCCTGTACTAGTACTTAGGCATTGCATTATCGTTATTTTTAGAGCCCTCAGCTGAGCGTTTTGTTTTCATTTTTGTGTGTTGCAATGGAATTACATATTAAACTTGCTGAGATATCTGAATAGCATTTTATAAAGCCATTAGCAATAAAATATTCATTTTTCATTTATATTATGTCCAGGAATACAAATGAGTATAATTTCTTCTTACCCTTCAACATTAACAGGGAAACCAGGGAGAAAAATTGAACACACCTTTCACATTCATTTAACTACAATAAAATATAAAGAGCTTTTCAAATGAAAATACTTTTTTAAAAAAATAAATACCATCTGTTTTCTTTGGAAGTATTGTTACATGCATCTCCACTATTGTATTTATATATTTATTTATTTTCTAGTTTGATTATTCTACAAAGCAAGGGTAAGGTACTGGCTCAACCACCATGTGATAAGTCAGTATTCCTAGAAATAGCTCTGGTAGAACTATTACAAAAATAAACCAGCAAGAGTCAAAGCAATGAGGAGACATGTCAGCAAACTCCTAGGCTCATGCTACAGGCTAGGAGTTTATTCATATTCATGTTATGCCATGAAGCAGCTGGCACCCTGGCTTATCTGATGGCAATCTCTCTATGTGGCTCCATTGAGGTTCTTTTATCTGCTTCTTTTCTCTTCCCCTTGCATCCATCACTACAATTTTAGCTCTCAGCAGCTGCCACTGCTTACAAGAATCTCTGTAGGCTCAGTTATGGTAAAAACAGAAGTTTTTCTTGGCATCGTTGTTGCATCTTTCACTCCTCAGCACCACAGAGGTGATGGCAGGTGCTAACACCACTTGGCTGCCGCAGGGAGGCCGTGTGGTTGCCACTGCATCAGCTGCTTCCAGCGGCAAGCTCATGAAGAGCAAACTGCATGTGACTACCTTGTCCTAGGCATAGGCTGGCATCTGAGTTACAAGCAAAAGCTAGTTCCCCAACTTCCTCCTAAAACCCTCAAGAACTCCAAGGGAAATTGGTATCCGAAAGGATATAAAACGACACCCAGAGAGATCATAGGATCTGCAGGCAGCAGCCACACTCTGGGTTCAAGTGATGCCCATCTGCAGAGCTGGGCTGAAAAGCCTGGCTCACAATATTCGTTTTGTAGTCTGGCTCTTATCCTACTGCCGCTCCCAACCTTTCAGGGGTGCTAAGTTCAATACAAAAATTTCATCAGTCTGCTTTTTCATGCCTCTTAAAGTTGGGACAATTTTCTATTTGTCTGCATCAGATACTGCATACAAAGGACAATCTTGGAAAGGACGTCGCTCCGAGAACAGAGATGAATGTTTTTTGGCAAAGAGTTTGCACTGGAATACAGGAAATGAACAGTTCAAATATAAGAAACCTTTAGCACATACACTGCAGATGCAAAAACATACTTGTGGAACATTGCCTTTTCAACAGAAGAAATCAATATTGAGGGAATGCTAAAATCAATATCGCCCATGCCTATCTATTTTATTATACCTTTCAATTAATGGCCACATAACTTTTTTTGCCAGAAGTTCTGCTTCAATCAGAACACGTGATGATGGCTTTTAAAAACTTCTCTTTTTTTTTAACATACAACACTCATATTGCAACACTGGAATGCTGTAGTTGGGGCCTGGAAGCTGCCCACATAAGATAATTCTGCTGTCAGGTTTCAATCCTTTCTAGTCTAATGGCTCCATTTCTTTCATTCATGCTTGCCCTTCAGTAGTATAAAGTCTAATTGGTTTCTGTATTAGAAGGGCGATGGACAGGTGCCCAGAAGCAGTTTTAACCCTTGTCATAGCCAGAGACACAGAGTTCAGCACCAGGAGTTCTGGAAAATCTTATATTAAACAAAACCGTATTAATACACTTTTTTAAAATAAGGAGAATTTGCAACTTTTACTGGTGGCTTTTAAAGACAATATATTAACAGCGAATACAAATGGCTTGTACATTACTTTTGATTTGTTTGTTTTCTGCAAAGAAGTTAGAGAATATCATATCTAGCAAGCAGGAAAAAAAATGCCATTCTGTAGCTTTTTAACAGACACATGCAAAAATCCAATAGAAAATCCTCATAATTTCATTCATGAAGGAGAACAACGATTTTCATAGGACTCTTGCTGAATGCATTCTACAGGTTATTGTAGGGATACCTAAACTTAAATTTAGGTGAGCATACTCTGGTTACGAAAGCTACTTGAAGGTATATATTTTTCAGACGATGTCTACAACATCACACAAACTAGAAAACAACAAATACTATTATTTCCATCTGTTTACCACAAGTTTCCTAAAACAAAAGAACTTTGCTTTTAAAACATCACTAGTAAATGCTTCTATTGGGAGCATGCGAAAAACGAGCCTAATTGCCTGAAAGTCAGACCATGTTATTTTAGAAAATAGGATGTCTAGCATCCCAAAACCAGGAATGAAAACCACCCAGGCTTATAATCTTATGGATTTTGTAGGAAAATGAATGACTATGCCATTCTTCCTGACTTATGAACCGGCTATGCCAGAAAGGAACCATCCCACCAAATGCAAACCAAATCTAGGTCAGATATGTGTATTGAGTATATGCAGTAAAAGTAAGAAAAATCATAAACCTGAACTTAACTATCAATATTGTTAAACTCTTTCCATAGGAATCTTGCACAGCTTGACGCATAATCAAGTCGGAGGAAGCTGCCCTTCAATGATTGCCAGAGCCCCAGAAGATACCTCCCTCCCCATACATAAAGACACTGGATTTCAAATGCTTACAAGTGCATTCCTGATGTCCTGTTTCCACGTGGATTCCTAACCTATCCTAAACATCAGAAAAGAAAAAAATGCACAATATTTCCAATTATTATATGAGTAAGTAAATAACCTCAATTTAATTTGAAAACACACTCATTCCACTGAGAGGCAAAAGTAATGAACATTTTGAAACAATTTTGGTGAGAAACGGAAGTTTTTCTTTGAACATAGGATGTCTCATAATTCCAAATCTTCAAAAAGTCATGCATGGGCCTTCAAGAGATTTACACAGCAGCGGCTTATACCCAACAGTCATAGATTTAAGTGATTGATGTTCCTGTTTTGCAATCCATTTCATGCAGGTGAAGGGTACTGCCCGCATGGAGTGTTATGTATAATTCGGGCCTGAAGCACTGAATCACAATTAATAAAGTGCGATTTATGAAATCAACACCAATGGAAAAAGACAAGGAAAAATTAAGTGGGGAAAAAAATGTAAAAATGCATGAACATAAAATAGCATTGATAACTTTATTTTCTACTTTGAGCAGTATGATCACTTCTGCAGTCTCATTTGAATACATTTATAATTAAAGCTGACTAAGGTTTATAGTAGACAATGAATATAAATTTCAATTCTCATGACCATTTAAATACTTTTCAAGAGAAACAGCGCTTTCTTCTTCTTCTTCTTCTTCTTCTTCTTCTTCTTCTTCTTCTTCTTCTCCTCATTTAAGTCTGTGCCTCGGGTGGACAAATTTAATGTTCACCTTAATATTTGTATAAGCAAGGCTGAATTAACCTGTGAACCAAATTCAGCCGATTCCTCAAGGACTAAAGTATCTTCTCCCCTGTGGATTGTCCAGGCAGGGAGCTGCTACACAGTTGGTTAAGACATGAACATACACAGTGAATAATCTGTTCTGGACTAACTTCCCACATGAAAACTCTTCACACAATTGCCAGTGTGAAATATAACTAAACTCTATTTTAAAACTGGAAGAAACCCATTGCTCTGTAAATGCAAATTGTAACTGTGCAGTAAGCGCCTCTTCTGGATAAATCCCAATTTTTCTCTCACGCTTTACATTCATAAAGCAAAATAGGAGATTTAAAAAGGTCAAAGCCTTCTGTACATCATCACGCAATTCTCCAGCTAAGAGTACTGTACTCTTAACATCTCAGCTTAAAGTCTGCTGAGTGATTATTATCAGAATAATTTCTAAAAATAACATCAACTGCTAGATGCTGGGAGGAAAGAGAAGAGGGTGTGATTGCTAAAAAACAAGGCTGAGAAAAAGAACCTATGTCTTTTGTGCCTATTTTGACATGAGCCTTTAAGCATTTCACTTACTGAATTTCAGCTACCTACACAAAGATACACCACTCATTTGATATATTATATTTAAAGGCAATGTTCCTTATTTTTACATGTTTTGTGAAATATGGAGTCTCTGTTTTCTTTATCCTAAGCCGACTAAAGAATGAAATTTAACAGTATGTCAAGCAATAAAATAGTAAGATACTGTGTTGCTACAGGAATCTGAGAAATTCTGAGGACAAAAGTCACATCTCTCAGATTTCAACTGTATATTAAATATTAAGAGTAATTTGCATAAAATACAGTAATATTTTTCATGCATTAAAAAGTCACAGATGGAATCTGAAATAACTCACATCATACCAAAAGAATTGCCCTACAATTCCATCAGGAGCTACAATAAATTGTTGATTAATAACACTAACTCTGGATGTCTACTTTTTGTTCATTCTTTATGAAGAGTTCTTTAAAAGAATGGGTAGGAGCGGACTTCTAACGTTGCATGATTGTCTTGTGAAAACAAATGACTTTTCAGATGTGTTCTTGAAGGCCACCAGACAAGAACAGATAGATTTTGTTTCTGGTTGCCAGGGGATACAGAAGACCGTTTTCACATAGTGAATCATCACTGCATTTAAAAAATGGTGTTAGCAGGAATTTCTATCACTGATGTGTGGATGAGTCTTTCTGTCACCTTCAGTGATCCTGCAGTGATCTAGAGTCCCTATGTAGGATGAGATACTTGCTTTTTTAATTTTCAATAATTATCTATCCCCATGGCCTTTACAAAGTACCTGTTGCCATTAATACATAGCAAAACTCATAAGCATGATTACGCAGGGGCTGAAACACTTCTTTGGAACAACAACATGCTGTAAAATTCACTACCTATTCAATTCTCTAATAATGTATTCATTCAGAGTAAGATTCGGTATGACTAAAGCCTCGTATGTCATGATTTTCACCCAGTTAAATGACAGCTGAAGACTTTACAGACAATGGGGAAAGAACAATTGTATCTGATAATTCACCGTACTGGTTTCAGTCAGCATTCCGACGTGTGGTTTTTGTGCAAATCCACTTGTATGCCACATATGGGAACTTCCATAAGAAGAAACATCAGTTGCAGTTAATTTCCATTGAGCAACACAAACTTGGAGGAGGGGAAGGGAAGCCTTCAAAAGATAATTTCTCTGACATGAAAAGAACTACGTTATACAGAAATAAAATTTTGAAGCTTACTAAAGGATTGTGGCAATAAAAGACAGTTCCTGAAAAAAGTCTCAGTGGTATACCATCAACAACAGTTTTGGTATCTGATTTCCATTAATAATTCTGTAGATTTTGTATATTTTATTTTGAGAAAGATGAATTAATATATTTCCGTATGTAAACACTAACAAGACAGTCTTTATTATGGCCTCAGTTCAGCTGATGCCTGAACTGCTTGCTGTGATGAGATGTGCTCCTGAAATGAAGAATCACTCAGAAGAACTGAGAACTAAAGCACTTTACTGGGGCATTTTCATGAGAGGGTAAAAAATCAGGAAGCCAAATACAATAGCATCCTAATGGTGTAATTGATTCCAGAAGAAACTACAACAGTGCACATAATTAATTTCAGAGGTACACTGCAAGGTATAGTTAGGCTGGATTGATACCAGGGCAATAAACAACATTACATGTGACTACACAGGGGGTTTATCCCTGGACCCACTCAGATTTAGTTTGAACAAAACGAAACATGTCTGGAGAAGATTATGAAAGCTCCAAGTTAACCTTTTATCTGATAGATTAACGTAGTCAGATAAGATAATTCAATGTGGTGTGAATAAAGAAGAAAAGGACACAAAAGTCGATGGCATTGACAGTGTGCTGGTGAGAGGGCCAGGGCATTCTGTACTGAAGAAACCACCAAAGAGTCAGAAACAAATGAGCCAAATACCCACTGATGCCAAAAAGGACAAGACCTGAAGAAGAATGTCTTGACATACGTGGTTGGCAGGTCTAAAATAAGGGGAATGGAGTATTGATTATAAGTTTTGGCTAGGAAGTAGTCATTAGAAACTGAAGGTTTTTGAGCGAAGGGGATGAAGGATGGACTGGAGGAAGAGTAGGATGATTGGAGAAGCAGAAGTCTAAGCACAGTCTAAGAGGACTCAGTAAATCTGAAAGAAGCCCTTGAAGCGGTACCGAGGTTGTCTTCAGTGAAGACTGAAGACAGTAAAGAAGGCTTGTCTTGTGACAAGACACGGAAGAGGTTCAGGAGGACAAGTAGGAGGAAGTATTTACATTAGGTTTTCTATCAAAAGCTAATTGAAATACAGTGGGCTGACTGGGGCAAGTGAGGAGATTGGAGAATAAGAACAAGTGAGGATCTTGATATGGGCTGAACAAAGAGCAGGATGGACCTGTCAAAAGAAAGGAATTCTTTGGAAGAGGGAGGTAGAAGAAGGTAATGTAAAATTTCTTCTCTCTGAAGGGGAAAAAAAACAGTAAGAAAGCAACACACCACCCTCACTATTACTTGGTTTGTTCCAGGGATGGACTTCTCCAGTTTCACAGTGTGCTACACAAACTACAATCTGAGGGCAAAAAAGAAGAAACCCATACAAGAAAAGAGAAAGGTCTTGCTATTCCTGGTTAGATAATGGCAGATTTCTTGTACAGTCCCATCTGTGTGCTCTAATAGGGCTTTTGCATGTAACTGTAGCCCTGCTATACCTGCCAATAAAGAAAAAAAAAGGCAAAATAAAATAAAATAAAGATGAAGCATTGAAATCAGCCCAAGACACTAGCCAATATGAAGGATAAAATCATTTCATGTGCTTACAGATTAATACAAAGAAAGCCAAACCAAACCAAATTAAACCAGACTACATTAATGCACGTAACTACTGTTTTTCACGTTGACCAACAATTTTTTTGACTAAGAAAAAAACCTATGGCCAGTTGTCTGTCTGTCTATCTATCTTCAATACATATACTCAAGTATGTATGCTTCACTATCCACTGACGTTGAAACAAAGCAAAAGAAACGTTTTCACCTTCCTGCAGGAACATTCTATAAGATAGATGATAAACCAGATAAAATAGAGTGTCTTGTGAGACAGTTTACAATGCCCAGTGCAATATATAGACAAATGCAATTAACCAGGTAATTATAGATCGATTTCATTTCCCAGCAGAGCCCACTGTTTTTTTTCCTCTCAGTTAATGAATTGATATTATATGCAAACCACCTAGTTTATAATACATATGAACATGGAAGACAATATTTTCTCCAAACCTAAAAAGCAAATGAAGTGTCAATTTAAGACCAAAAAGCGTATCAGAGAAAGGAAGAGAAAACAGAAACCATGATAATTATTTGTCCAGGTATTGATGTGCTTAGCAAAATAACCCGACTTAGAGCACAAGTATTATGTAAAAGAGCTCTTCAATGTCTTGCAATATAATACCAAAATTATATTAGACAAGTTCCCCACATTTCATTTACATGCTTTTGCTCTAACAGCTGAAGGAAAACCTATAAACTAAAGACCTTACAAATGCTGAAAGATTTCAATTTGTCTTACTGATTTGGCAGGTACACAATTAAAGTTACTCACATGTCAGCACTTAATTGTTTCCAAGATTAGGCCTCCGGGTACACACAGGAGAGCTTGTAATGACACCTACAGGCAGCCTGCCTAATGTTTTTCATTATAAAGAATTCCTGTGACCTTTTCTTCAAAGCTTTCATGCGCACCCTCTTCTCTGCAGGTCTTTTATATTTAGTGCAGAAAACAGCCTTGAACTGAAGAAGTGACTTTTCTTTGTCTCAAGAAATCTTGCTGAGGTACAAACCGCTTTGAAGTACAATTTCTCTACACTTTTTCACATTCCTTCAGAAAATGTTGGCAGTCTACCTAAAAAAGTAACCCATCAAAGCAAAAACCTTACAACTTAGCCCATCGCACTGCTAAAGTACTATTGGGTGCTACTAAATCCACAAAGGAATAGCTATGAGCTGCCGGTGAGAGGAAACCGTCCGTTTGCTGTATGATACAAAACAGTTTCTATGAGGAAATAAAGAACTCTTCACCTGAATTGAACCATAAGGAGAAATTCATGGAAGCAGAAAAAAAGTCCTTAAAATGAAATTGCACCAAATACACCACACCTAGATTATATGGACTGACACGTGACCTTTATTACCTAGAACTGCAGTAGCACATACCAGATGCAACAGCCACTTATAAGGAAAACATTCAAGAAAGTCATTCTGTATTAAAAAGAATAACTCTTCAGATTTCAGTTGTGCTTGCTGACTGCTGATGTAGCTGACTTAATGACAACCATGTAGGCACCTGCTGTGAGAGAGCAGGCAGGAAATGCAGGAAATTTCTGAGAATCGCACATGGCATGTACAAGGAGGTTAGAAGCAAAATGTGCCCGCTGTATCTGCCAGCCGAGTTATCTGTCTTTATCTGATGGGATATGTAATGCGTTTTCTGATGCAAATCTGGGAACTTAGGAGGAAATTCTCTGAAGATGAAATGCTACAGCAGTTCCTTGACGGTTGATATGGAAAGACACCAACGCTGCTTTCAGTTCGAGACTGTAGTTTGAAGGGCAGCCCAGGAAAAGGCAGCAGCATACTGAAGTTCCCCTGTGCCTTAATACTGGTGACCCTCAGATGGATAGCAGCAAACACAGCAGTTTTGTCCTACTGCCCCCTGCTCTTTTCCTACAAAGCCACCATTTCACAAAAGAAGTGTTTGAAAGTTACATAGACACCTCAACTATCTGACAATGTTCTTCAGTCTCAAAACATGGGCAAAATAAATAAAACTAGGCTCGAGAGATCTCACAAAAGATAGATAAATGTGAAAGCATAAAAAACAACATAAAGCTCTGTTGTTATGGTTTAACATTACTCAGCAGTCACTAACAGGCTTGTTTATTCAGTACCATAAGTGTTCTTCCCTTGCTCTTCTAACACACAAAACAGACTGACTATGACTCCTTTTCAAGATGAAAGCGGTCACTATCAAGCTTTGTCTGTTGATCTGAAGGCAGATGGTGATATCGCAGGCTCAGGATCTCAGGTCTGTGCTGGCTGGAAAGCAAAGCTTCACCTGATCCCATCATTTTTCATTCCCAAGTGACAAGCTTTCTGGAAGCATCATTGAGGCGAGGGTGAGATACAGGAGGACAGAAAGAAAGCCTGCACCAGGGAAGTGATGGAGAGTGATAGAGGTTGCTGCACACAGACCACAGCTCAAGGTGGCTTATGTGCTTGTTTGCATGGGCAGACGTAACAACTTGGTAACACACAGTCTGTTTGCTAGAAGTATGCTAAAGCTATGGTGTCCATTTATAGCAAAAGAGGCTAGAAATACTTATTTGTACCAACACAGTCACGGCGATAGCATTTTATGTGATTAATACTGCATGTTGCCTACTCTGACCACCATCCTCAACATTAACGTTCCTCCTGCTTACACTACAAACAGCAGTGTGGCACAGCTCAAAAAAAAAACCCCGCAAAAACCTAACTGCATGTAGCATGGTAGAAACATTGTATTTGTGCCTTCTCTCTTTAAAGCATAAACAAAAGTTGCCTTCACTTCACAATTTATGCAAATGGAAAATACTGTAATAGTGAAACTAACTCTTTTGTCTACAAAACGGCACCTCTTTTCAGACATTTTACTGGCATCCTAAGAAAACCCTCCTCCAAAATCAGATACACACCAGCAAATATGTGAATGATTTTCAGCAAAACATTTCCTCAGTTTTGCAAGTAGCAACGTAAAGTGAAACAGAAGACAATGTAACACTGCTTTACAGCTTGCCTATAAACCTTTCCTTCTAAAAATATTCCTCTGTCTCTCTTCCCTCTTTGCCCTGAGACATTTCTCACAGTATCTTTAGCTTCGCTGTGAGGAATGGGCTAGAACATATACCATTTATGCATGGCGTTGCATGCATATTTTCAAGTGCAGATGTCTCTCTGAACTGGTCTATATAACAGATGTGCAGGATATTAATACACTGTTTTCTGTTAACACGAAGTTTATATTTCACTGCCTTGAAATGACTACTCTACTTCAGCAAAAAGCATTCAAGATGAACTGCCCCCTTAGTGGTAGCTATAGGGAATGAAAGAAACTGGGTAAGCATTAGTAGCAGCCTGCAATCAAAATGAAAGTATACATAGAATTTTTCCTGTGTTTTTTGCAGACTACCCAGAAGTTACAGGGCTTTTTCCAGAACCAAAAGAAGTCAAGGGGGGAAAAAAAAACCAAGTTAATTCAGTAAGTCTTCATAGCAAGCAGTCTCAAGTAAACCAGCACAAATCATAGGTTTTGGTGCCCTATTGTTTTTGCCCCATAGAAACTGTGGGGAACAAAGAATTGAAAGAGGGTAAGTTTAGAAGCAAACAGAGGCCAAAGACCTGCAAATCCTTCTGCTTTGACTGATTCCTACAGTATGTCTGAGCCGCCCTTCAGATCTGCTAAATGAAGATTTAGGTTCAAGTATCCATTATGTGGTGTAGATTCAAGCACTCTTGGCTAGTGCCAGGGAAACTAAGAGAGTGTGCCAGACTCACTAACTATCCTAATCACTGCACATCAACTCAAATAAACTGAATAATAGATGCTTATGCCAAAAGTGAATTGAGCAAACACCTTCAGACTGCTTCTTGGCTAACCAGCACTTACTGGTTCTTGTCTGTAAGCATTTCAGAGACTCAAAACCAATAACCCTTATCCTACTTGTTATCCTGTTGATTAAGACAGGGTTAACTGCAGTATAACAAAAAGAGAGATAATTAAGCCTAGGACCAATTAATTCATTTCCACAACAGTCTCTGACAGTAAGATGCAAAGAGTAAATAGATGGTCCAAGAGTTGAAGACTCCATGGCTGATGCAAGTACTAATCTCATATTTGCCAGTGTCTCAAACCCGAGCTTCACCCACACAATCTTTTTTCATCCTTATCTGCTTTAATCGCTTGCTCACAGACCATAAACAAAGAGCTTACCAAGAAAAATAAACAATAAGAGCAATGCAAACACATTGCTGTAATAGAAACAGTTACTCCCTGACAACAACTTGTTTCACAGAGATTACAGGCTAAATTAGGAAACAATAAAAGAGAATTAAAGCAAACTCTAAGAGGCTGGGTGGAGAAAATGAGAAATACAGCAGCAGTACATGTTAACTACACAGCTATCATGATAATATACTTTCATATCCTATTACCTCAGTAGCACATTAGAGTTTTCTGTGGGATACTGGGATGTTTTGCACTAAATTTTGAGAATTTTAATGTGATAACTGAAGTTATTGTTGGTACCCTCCAAGTAGAAAAACTAAATCACTGATATCTACCCCTGAATTGTCATGGAGAAAAAAGAACTGAAGGGAAGGGATTATAAAGCACAACCCCTTCATCTCCTGCTCAGCTCACAAAGCAGCTTGTTTGAGAAGTAGTTAGGGAAAGTTAATGATACATTGCATTTTTCAGTAGCACATATGGTGAAGAAGTTTTAAGTGTTCCAACCGTTCTGGGTCACGGATGTACCAGAACCTTTTCCCATACTTTGTCCTCATTCCCACCCAGTTTTGATTTTTTAAAAATCCCGCTTCGTTTAGACACTAACAGTACTTAACCATTAGAGCAGAACCTATTCAAACAGCCCAAATAAAAACTTACTATGCAAATACACTACAACATATAAAAACTATGAATTCTATTGACTTCTTGACATGATGCAAGTAGGTCTGAAAAATGTACTGACACAAAGGGAAAAAATGCAAATAGCCTTCATTATGGGAAGTTCTGATACCCTAGAGACTCTCTCTCCACTGCATTCAATTGCTGATGTATGTATTAAAACTGTTGGGAATTTCAAGGATGGCCTGAGAGGAACATGTATTCAGGTTTTAGGTGGTTTTGACACAAATCAAAAGCACAAGTATTTTAGTTAGGACAGATGCTTTCAGTCAGGGCTTCTTTAACAAATATATCTCAAAAATACTTCCCTTCTTAATGATGCCAAAGCCATTTAGAAACTTCTCTTTCCTCAAAATTCCCCGCTGTTGTGGTTTAACCTGGCAGGCAGCTGAACTCCACACAGCTGTTTGCTCACTCCCCTCCAGCCCCCACAGTGGGATGGGGGAATGAATTGGGGAAAAAAAAGAGTAAAATTCATGGGTTGAGATAAAGACAGTTTAGTAGGACAGAAAAGGAAGGGAAAATAATAATAATAATAATAATAATAATAATGATGATGATGATGATGATGATGATAAAAGAATATACAAAATAAGTGATGCACAATGCAATTGCTCACCACCCGCCGACTGATACCCAGCCAGTTCCCGAGCAGCGGTCGCTGCCCCCTGGCCAACTCCCCCCAGTTTATGTACTGAGCATGACATCGTATGGTATGGATGGTTGGACTTTGTATGTATGGTATGGACCGTATTTGACGGTTGGACTCGATGATCTTGGAGGTCTCTTCCAACCTTAATGATTCTATGATTCTGTGATTCTATGGAATACCCCTTTGGCCAGTTTGGGTCAGCTGTCCTGGCTGTGCCCCCTCCCAGCTTCTCGCTGGCAGGGCATGAGAAGCTGAAAAGTCCTTGACTAGTGTAAGCACTAGTTAGCAACAGCTAAAATATCGGTGTGTTATCAACATTATTCTCATACTAAATCCAAAGCACAGCACTGTACCAGCTACTAGGACAAAAATTAACTCTATCCCAGCCGAAACCAGGACACTCGCTCAACAGGCGACACTAGTTGTGTATCAGAAATAAATGCAGCACAATTCAGCATACATGCATGCACAAGGAGTGCCATGTCATATTAAATAGAAAGCCACAGCTGTGACTACTTAGTCTGAGGCTCTACACAAGCCATTCCATCACTGTCTCATGTTTAGGGATACTCTTGATACAAAGTCAAGAGCAGTAGTCTGACTGAAGTCCCTAAATGCAAAACTTGACAATAAATTCCTAGGGAAGAGGGCAAAGGGCCAGAGAGAAAGGCAGAATAGAAGTAGGAAAGGAAATCAAGTTCTAGACATTTCATACCTTGAAGCAAAATTCCTTATGAAAATAAAAGGCTTACAGAAGGGAGCGGAGCATTGATTCTTTTAATTAAACAGCTTTGCCCCCGACTGTCTGTAGCTGCTAATATTGTTATTAATATGGTATTTCCCTCCATTGTACATCCCAATTTTTAATATTTGTATTTGGTTTACATGCCAAGGTTTTGCTAGTGGGGGAGGGGGGCTACAGAAGCTGCTCCCATGTCGAACTGAGCCAGTTCCAGACGACTCCAAGACGGACCTGCTCCTGGCCAAAGCTGGGCCCATTAGTGACATTGGTAGCGCCTCTGTGATAACATATTTAAGAAAGGGTAAAAAAAGCTGCACAGCAGTTGTGAGAGAGGAGTGAGAATATGTGAGAGAAAAAACTCTGCAGACACCAAGATCAGTAAAGAAGACGAGGGAGGAGGTGCTCCAAGTGCCAGAGCAGAGATTCCCCTGCAGCCTGTGGAGGACCACGTCAGAGCAGATATCCAACCTGCAGCCCATGGAGGACCTCACGCTGGAGCAGGTTCCTGGCAAGACCTGTGACCCTGTGGGGGGCCCACACTGGAGCAATCCGCTTCTGAAGGACTGGATCCTGTGGAAAGGACCTATGCTGGAGCAATTCTTGAAGAACTGCAGCTCATGGGAAGGACCCACGCTGGAGAAGTTTGTGAAGGACCATATCCCAAGAGAGGGACCCCACACTGGAGCAGGGGAAGAGCATGAGGAAGAAGGAGCAGCAGAGACAAAGCGTTATGATCTGACCGCAACCCCCATTCCCCGTCCCCCTGAGCTGCTTGGGGGGAGGAGGTACAAGCGTTGGGAGGAAGTTGAGCCTGGGAAGAAGGGAGGGGTAGGAGGAAGGTGGTTTTAGTTTTGCTTTATTTCTCACTATTCTACTCTGTTACAATTAATTGGTAATTAAATTAAATACATTAAATTAATTTCCTCGAGTCAAGTCTGTTTTGCCCATGATGATAATTGGTAAGAGATCTCCCTGCCCTTACTTCGACCCACGAGCTTTTATTGCATTTTTCTCCCCCTGTCCTGTTGGTGGAGGGGAAGTAATAGAACAGCTCGGTGGGCACCTGGCAGTCAGCCAAGGTCAACCCAGGACAATACCACACCATGCCAAAAAAATCAGTATTAAGAACCTACAGAGCCAAAGAAATTCTGATTTGCTGTGGAAAGATTGGAATAGGCCCTCTTTCTTTGGAAAGATCTTTGACAAAGCTTCAGTCAACAGGTGTCTGCTTTCACCATCAGCTACACAATAGATAACAGCAAAATAATATTTGAAAGGAACTATGCCCAAAGTGGATGTAATGTTGAGCATCATTCCAAGGGAGAGTATCTAGACAGATGGCCAATTGTACTCCAGTGAAATGGACTGACAACTTGAAATTGTGAAGAGGAACATAAAAATCATATTGATAAAATTCCAAAGACTTAAAATACTGTTCCTCATGAAAAATGAAAATTAAAGGCACTATTTAAGATGCACAATGTATGAAAACTAAACATTAAAATGATGACGTTTAAAGAAATCAAAGTACAAAAGTGTACCTTCAATAACTCATCAACTGAATCATAACTCATTTTCACCAGCATACTTCAAGACACCAGGCTTGAAAACTAATTTTAGAACTAAGGGCCTCAAATGCATGTTGACAAGATTCTGTTGTTATATACACTGGAAGAGCAGCAAGGACTGACTGTATAGTGGACCACAACTTTGTTATATGAGGTCTATAAAAACAAAATGAAAAGATCAGGTCCTACAGTAGTTAGCCATAAACTCATGCACACAAAGATGCAAAAGGAATGAGGCTTTTAAATTGTTTTCTTTTGAAAATTCATTTTTTTAATAAAGAGTGAAATAATCCTGCCCTTTCCACCTCAACTTTATTACTAACTATTAATGTTTAAATTTTAGTTTATTTCACCGGTGCAAGCCTAGGATCAGTAAGCGTTCTCAGACAACTGCAGCCTACACACAATTTATAGAATATATACAATATATATAACCATTAAAAAAATACATCATCAAAATGCATGACAATGTGCAGTTATATGTTACGTAACTTCCATAATTCATATACCCAATGAATAATGGGACCAAGCTAATGTATAATGTGGCATTGCCTTGACTCTGTCTTAAAAGAATAATGAACATTCCAGTTCATTTTTCCTGTTACATAAGTGCATTCACATTGCATTTATAATCTGGCTTCTATACATAAATCTGTTATTGCCATATTTCTGCTACACATAGTACAACCTAGGGTATATAGCTTATGGTTATTATTTTTAATTGTTCTGTTCAAGTACAATACATAAGACTTCCCAGTTTTTACTAGTTACAGAAATAGACCCCAATTCCTAGGCAGGTCAGCTTTCATTTCCTCTCACTCTTGAACTGTCAAGACTAAAACCTTATAATGTTCTGGAAAGAAGAGTGCAGAGTGAATGATGTAATTGCAGTTAGACTACTTTTTTTTTTAAAGACATCCAAATACGCTACAGCTGTGTAGCAATACAACTTTAACTGTGCAAATGCCCCAAACATTCCATAACTCACTTAAAAGAAAAAGCCTTATCTTCACCAGTAACCTTATTTGGAGAAAGGCAGAGTTTTCCAACAGAGCAAAAGGAAATTTTCTTTCTTTTAGCAATATAAGTCTTTTTCAGTGGACATCTAACAATGTTTATTCATGTCAATCTTTGGTGAAGGAGGGTGACCTTAATAACCGTGATCAATAACATAATACAAAGATTGACAGAAGAGGGGAAAACTATACATCAGATGAGTAAATGCCTCCAGGTTATGGAAACAAAATAGGGAGGGTGGGAGGGAGGGAAGGAAGGAGAGTGTGAAGCTGCTGCCAGCAGCTTTGAGGGACATAAAAAAGACAAGAAATTTGATCTTAAAACTGACCTGCTTTAGAGTAAGAGGGGAAAATAGGTAAAAATAAGAACAAATGCTTCCATAGAAAGTGCTCCTAGGAACTGTGGATTATACAGGTTCCCTTGGCAGGACACATCAGATTGGTAAGAAGAATCGTGAGTTTCAAATCACAGGGTTTAGCACAGGGCCTTTCAGGAGGCAGACTATAAAGGGAGGCTTTCTGCTTCTTTTCAGTTCTGCTTGATGCCAAGTACTTTGAGAAATTCCACTGACAGCCTCTACCTTTGTAGTTAATGCATTGCAGGATGGTTTCCAGACAGTGCTGGCGGGTTTCATATAACTTGCCCACAAAACTAGTGTGTATTTGGGGAACAGAGAGAAGGTGCTGTGGAGATTCACATCTGATCATGCAGAAGCTTATGGGGATTATAAAGAAGAAGGGGGGAACTGATGTTGAAAATGCAAAGTTGTGCATAGTTAAAACAGATTCGCACTCTTCCTGGTGAGGGGAAGTGAGGAGACTCTTCAATAAATTTGTATGCATATATTACTTTATCTTCCTACTTCAAGTCAATTTAATTGACTTGAAACCTTAAGTCCTGTGGGTTGTCCGTTTCCTAAAACATGTATATCACTATTACATCAAAATAAAGGCTATGACAAAATCTCTGCTAGTTAGTATAGAAACTGCACATTATGGAATATTTTTCACTTCTTTAGGAACCTGAGATTCAATTTCAGTGACCAATTTAATGCTTCAGACTAGAAGAAAAAGCAGTAATTCTCCCAGAATTGATGAACCTGCCAAACGAATGAGCATATCAGCTAGAGGCACCTCTCCTTAGGTGGAAGTTAATGAAGTCAAGATCCTGACTTAGGTATTAGACTATGTTCATAATACATGACATGCAGTTTGCTAAGTGCCAAAGGAAAACCAGAAGGTGAGACAGACCAAAATAACATTTTCTAAGATCCCTACTTAGGAAACAGGGAGCTTGCAATTGTTCTTCTAAGAGTTGGATTTCTGAGGCATTTTTTGCTTTTTTGTTATTCATCTCACTGAAAAAGGCTTATTAACTTCCAATGCCAATATATTAATGTTTTACTTAAAGCCAGCTGTCTGCTTTCCACATTAGTCTAGCACAGTGATCTGTGACGGATGCTCTCGATCCCTGACCAGACTGGCGGCGGTTTGGTGCAGGCTCCAGAAGGGGTAAAGGCCTGAGCCGTAGCCAGGCGTGAACTCCTCTAGTTTCAACCTGTTCTCTGAAAACCCACAAAGGAGTAGAGTGACCCAGTGAGCATTGATGTATATGAGCTTGGAACACCAATCATGTGATTAACTCATGAATAGCGAGTGGCTTTTCCAAGACTCATTTATCAAGGAACAAAGAAAGTTGTGGGCACAAGGAGTCTCATGCATACCTTTTCCATCGCATGGAATTTGACTACGAGCCAACCACTTTATTCCATAAATATGACAGCCTCGGTGAGCCTTCTTTGAGCTCTCCCTGCCAGGCAGCGTGGCTGCATGGCGGTGATCTCCCCTTCAGCTGGGACACCTCTCAAGGTTGCTCCTTGAGGCAGAGAGACCTTTTACCAATGGCAGATCTTTGGTAAGCAACCGATATCGCGCATAACCTTGTAGTATGGTGACCTTGATTTTGTCTTGGTAAATTTGATTGCATGCTGAATTGATGCTAATGAAAAATTACATAAATTTTGCATATATAATCCTTCAGACATAAACCATTGACAAGTCTGAGACTAGGTTTGGACCTAGCCGCGCCTAGGCTCCTCTCTGAGGAGGAGTTTAGAAAGCAAGGGGGTCCTTTCTGAACCTCATGACTCAACGGGAGGGTCCTCCTTACCTTTTTGCATCCCCGGTCTCTCTGTGAATCATTCTAACTCGAGTGTAACTCAGTTTTCCTTTGTATGTTTCTTCCATGCAGTAATTAATAGAGTGAGCCTTGCCATCAAACTCACTGAACCTTGGTAAACCACTGTTAAACTTTGTTAAATTCCATTGAATTCACTGAACTCTGTCAAATTATTATTTTACCTCATAAAATTACCTCAATAAAACATATTGCTGCTTCTCTCTTTTGAGTGAGGTGCGTTCCACTCATTCGTGACATGATCCAAAATAATTTCTCCAATGCATTAAATTACTTCAGTATTTTTATGGTAACTCTTCTTGATATGCTAGTCATTCCTAAGATCATAATTTACATAAAAAGCACTGTGTTAAATACAGAGATAGTCCCTGGATCCAGAACCAAAACCAAAGACATTTCCTTCCTAGACAAGTGCTGAACAAAGACCAATGCAAAATCACACTCACTGATGCTGACATGATGCTTGTTGTTTTTTTTTTCTCTCTCCCTGAACCGACAAATCTTGGATGCTTTTCTGCACAGAGGAACAATGTTGAAGGGAGGGATGGAGAGCATTCGCCTCCTGCCTTCATGAACCACTTGTTCAATCGCCAGAAGGGGGTCTGAATTTCCTTGGTTACAAGAAGGATGTAGTCACAGGCTTCCAGCATCCCTCCCACCCTGCTGTCATGAAAAGAGAGGCGCCACTGCTACCACTTTCTCTGGTTATTTCTTAAAAAATCAGCAGTGGGACTGTTGAGGAGGCCCAGTTTATTGGTGTTTGGCAAACGTGACCATGGTAAATGTGTATGAGAGAGACTCTTGAGTACAGTTAGATGAAGACGTGCTTCACTTCCTAACCTTGAGCTAGACCTTGCACGAGCAAGGGTAGCATTCTCTGGCAACCTCATAATCTGGTAGACAATATTTGCCAGACTCCAGTTTAGCATTTCAGCAACAAAATTCCCAAGTCGCTCTTAAATGATTTAAATTTCTTTGAATCTGGACCATTAACAGTTCTGCATGATCAGTAAGAGCTAGCTTTATAAAACTAGAAGTGCTTACAACTATATGAACGTATTTGGAAATGGTGAAATATATATGTAAATATCTGTCAGCGCCTAATCAAATAGAGATTTTTGCTTTTCCACATGACTGGCAAACTGTACTAGCCATTTGGCAGGGCACATGCTTTATTCAAAATATGCCTACATAATCCAAACTCAAGTATGCAATAAAAATAAGTTTAGTAATATTCCCAGTTACAAAGTTACCCGCTTAAAATGGATAACAAGTTTAGAGCCAAAATGAGATTTTTCTAATACACCCACTACGCAGGCAACAGTATACAACTTGCCTTGAACCGTATTTTGTAAGAACATGAGTAATTTTGTGTGCACTCACACACGGGTATATATATATAATGCACATTAATATATACATACACACACACTGATGCACACACATTAAGTTTTAAACATGTTTTTCATACTTTGAGATATATGACATATATAAGTCAAATATTACTGTTCCTTTATTTTAACTCAATTCAGAAACTTGAAGTGCTTCTTGGTTTTGAAGCTAAATCTGATAACCTTGAATGCAGCTGGTTATTCTTATTGTCAACAATAGTTACATAACTAAATTGCTTTGAATGTCATCTAATTATATCTCAAAGCACTAAGATTTTGTGCTTTGGATTTTAGATTCAACCTAATAAAGTTTAGATTAAAATAATTTATTGAAGGGCCTGTAGATGTTTCTATAAATAACTACCTACCTACTTACACATCTGCATCAAATTTCTGTTTTATTTTATGTGGACACATTCTGACTTTACTCTTTTGTTGAACAGTCAGCAATAGCCAGGATAGATCTGAACCCTATATTCTTTAAAACAAATCCAGAAATGAAGATAAATATTCTTTCTAATAACAGCTGATCACTACACCACGTTCATATCATTCATACCTGCCACAGCTGAAAACAACTTCATCACAAAATCTCACAGTCCTGGAGGGGCATGGCAAGGTAACTTCAACTCCATGCCATCACATGGCACCACAGTAATATGAAGACCCGGCTGTGCATTGTTGCAAGCCTAGCTTGGTTTGTTTGAAAAGCCAGATTTTAGAACTGTCACTATTTT
>NW_008825271.1:2031156-2032404 GCF_000699105.1 Pygoscelis adeliae
TCCTCAGGCACCAGGGAAGCCAACAACAAGCCTGAGGTGTTCTCCGGGCTTGATTAACAGACTGATGCATGAAGCTCTGCAGACAACAAGACTGCAAAGATCACTTTTATATACCACTGGCAAAAGAGAAAGGCCTCCAAATCTGCCTCCCTTTTTGCAGAGGAGTCACATAACAGTTTTTAATTCCTGACATAAGTAATAGTTATTTGAGAAACAAAAATGAGAAGCATTTCAGGGCTAAAAATGGAAGGGTGACTTTTACCCAGAATATTAGCATCATGTGAAAGACTATTTTTCACTGCCTTCAAATATTAACCTCAGGATAGAAAAGATAGGATTTGGTTTCTTTCTTGTATATACTATTGTAAACAGGGACAGGTTAGGACAAATTTTTCACGATTCTCTGGGGGGTAACTTCCTCCAGTTCGAGGTAAACAACTATCAATTTTGCGTCAGTACTTTACAGGTAACTCTCCATATGCAATACTAACAAATACTTAATACTAAAGTGCAGTCACTGGTGTGACTGAAATGTTGTCATATTTTGACATCTTCAGACAGCACTCTTCATTTTTAAGAGGTGGGCAGTTTTGCCTGTATTAACATATTTTTCATTTCAGACAATCTTTTCCCAAAAAAGATGTTTCACTACTGACTTTCTGAACATTAAGGAAAGGAAAAAGAAAATACAAGACTCTACATAGATAATTAGACTGATAAGCAGTACTTCCTTTCTTTCTTGTGTTACATTAATTCCTGCAGGCTGCAGTTAGAACAATATGCTTACAGTATCAATGTTCATATAAGCAGATTCCTGGTTAGTGGGCAGGTCTTTCCTGTACGAAATCATAAACTGAGGTCCCTGTTTCAGAATAAGATTAAAATAATCACTAACATTACTCCTGCTTTAGACAAACAAATTAAATCTAAGCAAGTGTTTGCATCCCATTGACTTCCAAAAGACACTAAAATGTGCTCACATGCTACTTTAAACAAAAGCATTTTCGAGAATTGCGTGGAATATACATGTGGTCATATAGCTGGTAAAGGACATTTAATTGACCTCCATAGTGTTTTAGATCATGCTTTATGTAACTCCATGAATTCCAGAGAAGAAATCTGAAAATAAGCCAGGGTCTGAGTCCAAGCCAAGCTAGGTCCAAGCCTAGCTCACTCTATCACCGCTGCTCTGACTTTCCATCCTCCGGTCTCAAAGAGACAGTGGAATAGACTGTTTTAAGTTAAATT
>NW_008825271.1:2032444-2033120 GCF_000699105.1 Pygoscelis adeliae
AATTTAGAAACAAACTAAAAAGGGTCTTTGGGACTCAATTCTCTATTATACAGGTTTTATTTTCAACAGACAAGCAGAAATTAAAAAGCATTTTCCCACTTTACTGTGACATTTATAATGCAGGAAGGTGAGCAATTAGATGACAAATTAAAAGGTTAAGAGAAATAGATAAAATTAGTTAACTACTACACGTTCGTATTATTCAGAAAAGCTACTGAAAATTTTACTTCTGATCAGTTTGATGGACTGGCTTGGACCAGCCGCTGTCATCAGCCAGTATACTACTCAACGCTAATAGTATGCACTTATTCTAATCAACCAATGCCATCTGGCTGCTGGAATGATTCAGGTCAGAGGAGAGTGTTCGTTACAAGCAGACACAAGGAGAGGTGAGCTGGCATCACGAGGCTCAGAGCCTTGTCCAACCCTACTCCCACTCCCTCCCCCAGTGAAGAGCCTGGCTTTGACTTCAGCACTTGAACATATCCTCAGAGAGCCTGAGCCAGTTACAGTTCTCAGATCAACATACCAGCTACTGCATAATTTCAAGACTGGATTTAGGAGACTGGTTTGGGTCCAATTCTTAGAATAAATTTAAATAAACTATGTGCACAAGTGCAATTTTCTTGCTTTATATTACTCATAGATAAATAATCATGAGAGTGCCTCAGAATAA
>NW_008825271.1:2033133-2045469 GCF_000699105.1 Pygoscelis adeliae
AAACTATTTTAATCAAACAACAACTGTGTGCAGTATTTAGAAAGACTAAGTAAGCCGAGAGATCTAAAAGACAAAGCCGGAGGAGAAGTACTTAGGGAGCTGTGAGGCAGACAATGTGAGTTTATGGGCAGCTGCTGAGAGTCTAGACCTACATGTCCCATAAAACTAGCAAAAAGTTAGAACCTCCTTTTGGATAGTAAATATAAACCACCACTGAACTATGTTTGCTCTTTCAGAATCCAAATTTTAGATTCCTGAATTGCTGGAGACTCCTAAATTATAATTAAGAAGACAACTCACACTGAAAGCTTCTTCAGCATGAAAACCCTATACATTATTTTAGACTTCTTCTATTTAAAAAGCTTTCTTGGCATTTTTCTAAATGCTATTTTATGCCACACTTCCACTCAAAATGTAAAACATTTTTGCTCTTCTAGTAAACTGAAGTGAATACACAAGGACTCTGTTGTTTGCAAGACGAAAAGTGAAGGTATAAAATAAGAGACAGTTTCAGGACTTCTTGACAAGCCATACTAAAACCATGATTTCTTAATTTTCCCATACTGCAAATGGTGTAGGCAAAGCAAAAGACATCCAAGCTATTATTATGTCACACTGAATGACAGCGAAGGGCACTCCGGCAAGCTGAACATAAAATGCATCCTTCATTTCAGCAGACAAGCCCTGTTTAGTAAAGAAGATGCGATATCCTAGCATAATGCTAAAAATGAATGAAAATTATACTTATTTTTCAGGATCAAGAATAAAAGATGCCATCACAGAAACACAGCATCTTCTAATTTATAGTAATTTATACCCATAGCATCCAGATGGAGGATAAAAAAGCTTTTCTATACACATACAAAGGGAAATGTCATTGCCGAATGCTTCCAATGACTTGATTTATGGGAAAACACTATTATCTTCCAGGAGCCACTATCCTGAAATATTAAAAAATAAACTGTTCAGGATAACCATCTTGCCTACATGGATAGTATGAGCCGTGAGATAGATCTAGTTTATAAGAAGAAGTGGGGGGGAAAGCAACAAAACCACTTTAGGGATTGACCTGAATTAAGGGAAAAACCATAATCTGCATCACTCCAGGAAGTGTTACTCCTTAGACTGTTAATTCTTCCCAGGTAGCCACCAGGCAATGGGAAAGAGAAGGGAAAGGAGAAGGAAATTAGAAAGGAAGATTGTTTGTTAATGGTCCGCACTTGTTTCTTTATTAATAAAATACAGTGAAAACCAGGACACTTTATTTCTTTTAATGCTTTTAAACACTGTGAAAAATCATTGCCAAAAAAAGTGATGCTTCCCGTGTTGACTAAGGAATAGGAGTGACAGAGCACATGTGGGTACGTGCGTGTACATGTATGTACACACAGAAGATACGATGTGGACTCACACTGCCTAATAGCCTATTTCTATGGCATGAACCCAGTTTTCCTCACTGTTGGGGGAAGCAGAGCATTCTGAAACAGAGAACTTTGTCAGGAGATGTACCAGCCTTCAGACTCTTAGGAATAACACATTAGTATGCCGTATGTCATGGTCTGATGCTGACTTGCTAACCTGCAGTACCTGGAGGAGGGAAGGTTGCCCTTGGCTCCCTCTGAATGGTACCAGCACTCAAGAAACACAAACCCATCCCAGCTCACAGGCAGCAGCTGGGAAACCACGTGCCTTTGCAAAATGCCAGCCGGTTGGTTTAAAACCACTAACCCATCTTAAGAAAAGAAAGGAAGAAAGTCAGGAGCTTCAGATGTACAGGCAGAGGATTGTACAAGCCAATTTACTTCTTCACTAGCTTGGATTTTGATCTGATTTACCAGTTATAACTTTTGGCCTGGCTTCTGGCCTTCACCCAAGCTAGAGGCATATAAGCTATTTTAGACATAAAATTACTTTGCACTACAGGCAATTAGTGAGGCCAAGAGGCTACCAGAGAGCTGCATATGATGAATGTAATTGCTAGTGGGAAATCCTGGAGCATTTTTGACCTTGTTGCTAATTTTTTTTTTTCTTTCTTTGGGAATATCCTGAAAAGATCACACAGCTGGGACAATACTGTTTCGTCAGAAAGAAATGATGAGGCAATTTACTTATTATAGAATTAATAGCTTCAGAGGCTAAAGAGTTTATGAACATTAAAAAGATCTTAGTACCAACGCATAGGAAATTGTTAATAGCAGTCTGCACAACTTAAAAACTAGTAGGCTTAATGTTCTTTGCAAAAAAACCCCAATATTTAAAAGTCTTGGAGAGGAGGAATCAGCAACATACATTGCCAGAGTGCTGCAGAAACACAGACCAGACCAACGTGAGGTGGGGAGCACCGAATGCAATGTGAGTAACACCGTTCAACACGGATAAAAATAACAGAACTGAAACAACTCCAATGAGTTTGTATAATTCACTTTCATATTTCTTTCCAAAAAATGGAAAGGGAAGTTCCTTAAGCCAAAATAGCATTGAAGCCATAGGGAAGGCTGCACTGAAATCACTGTTGCTCAGCAGGACACCTCCACCCCCAGCATTCAATGAGCTAATCTGGGCACTGCCAGCAAGGAGGCTGAAGCAGCCTGAATTTCACGTTGGCGTTAAAGCTGCCTTAGAACCTACTCAAAGTCTCCAGCAGCTTTTGAAGCTCATGTTGTGCTTAATGGTGTGGTAGCTACATTACGAGCTACTTCAAGTTTAAAACAAGCTCTGTTGCATCTACACAAGCTGCAGCCACTGCACTGCAGATATATCCTATGTCTGCTCCTTTCCAGTGCTGACAATTCTTTTAGACAGGTTTGTATTTTTTGGTGCGTAGAGAGCTGCTCTGAGGAGGTTACGCCTCCTACACAGAAAGGAGGATTAACTGGCTAAGGGTAGTGCTCCTTCACTTGGCATACAGAGAAACTGATAAAAACAAGTGTTAGACAAAAAAATGCATCAAAGTCTAACAGGAAATGTAATAGCGACACTCCTTGGGTAACCACAAGGAATGTTCGGAGCTTCACTGGAGCTTGTCACCAGATACAGTGATAAATATGTATTCACATAATTCATTATGTCCACACTTTACTCCAGATGCCTATTACACAGAAGGTATTTCAACATCCTCTTGCAGAGCCTCAATAAAAGGAGCATCAAACGGAAGGTTTAATTTTTCATCATCGTACGAACACTCTGATTCTCGTGGGAGTGCCCTCTGCAAAGGCAGGTGCAGTCAGAGAAACGCAGCAGACCTATGCCTTGTAATGAAATCAAACAGCCCACTAAATCTAATACACACTCTAGCTGAAATTTGAGCTTCAAAAGCAACAGCCCACAACTTCAGAGATTAAACCTAACAGAAAAGCACTGATGGTGCTGTTAGATGTACTATTTTAGTGGCATTCTTGCCTCACATGAAAAGTTTCTTCTGAAAGATAGAGCCAAGCTGTGTGGGCTTGATACTGCCATTAAGTCTTGTAACTGCATTATTTTACTGCATGCTTAACAATGCTGAAAAATGGAGATTTAGGTTTTCTTTTCTAAAAGGTAAGGAGACTTCCGCGTAAACTGAATTTGATTTTTTTGCTTTTTTTTTTGGATTTTTTTTAATACCTGTGCAAGATCTTTTCCCTAAAAAGAAAGGCTACAAGAATGAAAGTAGCATAAGGGAAAAAAATTACATCTTTCTGTTTTTGTATATGGAAAATAGACTACATACCTCCACGTAAGTACCCTACCAAAGCAAACACATTTAGAGCAAACATTACTCCAGCTTTATATTCTGTTGCTTTCTACAGTACTACAAAAATTCAAACATAGTAGGCTGCCGTTGTCTTGACCTGTTTGGTTTCTGATTTGAGATTCTGGGAGCAGTTTAGTTGCCTAAATATAAGCATCTCTAAGGTATTTAAGTCATATGCAGAGGCTGGCAGATATGACATAAGACCTATAGGAGACCTATGCTCTCCAAGAGCTGGAGCTAGAAGCTAGATGAGATTACCATAAGGCATATTAAATGGCACTCAACATCTACAGTAAAGGAACTGAATCAAGCCCTTTCAATATTTTAAAATATTTACTTTATGCCTTGCTAGTGTACATAACTTCAAAGAGTGCAGTTTATGATAAGGTAGAAGTCTGCAAGAACCTTTGTAGGAAGACAGAGTTCTCCCCCTAAAACACCCTGAACTTGGAGTGAGGTTTTGCCACCTCAGGAGGTGCACCTAGGAAGCTCTCATCAAAACTGAAGCAACGTGGGAAACTATGACACTGCCAACCTTCAAGAGAAACCTTAAAAATAGCTAATCAAAAAGAATAATCCTTACCGAGGCTTGTATTACATTATTCATCACGCCTTTGTCTTCATCTGTTCATTTTTTACTTCTTGCTGTGTATGGAATTATGAAACTAGAGCACAAAATCTCATCTCGCTTGCACTCCCTCTTCAATCCTTATACAAATACATGTAGGGCCCACGTTACATTCCAGAAGCCAGCGGAAGCTCTGGATTTCCAGAAGAAATTGAAGGTGGCTGAACCACCATGGTGTTTGTTCAAGTTTACGTATTCTTGGTTACAGCAAACCAGGGTAATTCCACCCAAACCTGTCAAAGTTCCAGCAGGACCAGACTGAAAGTGACACTGACACAGCATTTCTCACAGACGGATGAACTCAAAATGCCATTGTCACTCAACCCTATAATATGTTATTTTTTACTTACAGAAATCACACGAGAAAGCTTGGGGACACACACTACTATCCCTAACACTGTGTTTCTTAGAATTCAGTGTATTATGTCTGAATACAAACAAATGGTTCCACTGTTCCTATTATACCTTAATACTGCTTCAAAAAAAATTTCATTCAGTTGTTGTATTCTCATTTCCTTCCCATGTACATATTAGCAAACTGCTCCAGGAAAGATGGTTCCTATTCCTTATAGTGTGATACTGATGGATATATTTAATGTTCTGTTTCCCACACCTTACCACTCCTATCCAGTGCCTGTAACATTCTCTTTCCCCTCACACGCACTTAGATATTTTCCTCTCCATTCTCTCTGATAAATGGGAAGTACTGACTATCATATTCAAAACCAAACCCAAATGTCCCTATGTTTTTGGGAGACTCTTCTTAGTGAGGGAAGCAGCTATAAGAAGAGCCTTTATTATTCTTGAACCTATCATTAAAAACAGCTGAAGAAGATCTAATTTTATCCTTTTTTTAGGAAGAAAAAAAAGTTTGTCTTCTATTTCCTACCACAATTTTGATTTAGTATCAAAATTAAATATCCTCTCAATAATCTTTCATATTGTCTGCCAGACAGCAGTACACATTAGCTATTCTCTGTCCTCCCTCACTGTAGTGCTTTATTAATGTGAACTCAAGGTCTCCTGCCCTCTTTCATAATTTCTAATTACCTATAGGCAATATTATAAGGAATGTCCATTAGCATAAAGATTATTTTTGGCATGATAAGATGCATTTTAAGGCTACCAGTCTTTCTCCAGACTGAAAATAATATATTTTGCCACCTCTGTTTTTTTCCTTATGACTTTTAAAAAGTAGTATTCCATACAAAGAGGTTAGATTCACTATATTCCATTTTAATTTTACTCCCAGCTATTTTTATTCCACTAAGTTCCAATTTACAGTTGAAGCTTGCCATCATGTATAATGACTGACAGAAATTTTTAAAAGGATAATTTCATCTTCCCCCTATGTTCAGCAACAGTGTTTAGAGTTTGGTCTGTCATGCTGTGAAACTTGCTTGGCTCTGCAATCTGCAAATGCACTTCTAAGTACCAGAAAACGTCTGTGTGAGCATCAGGCAGGAAACAAGTTCACCATTTGAAAAGGCTTGTCATTTGAAAATACAAGTAAGACATATGTGGCTCATAAACGCTAGCCCTCCTTGTAGGAAGAAACATCTAGTTAGTTGTCTGTACTAGCTCATGTATTCTTCAGTATTTAAAGGTAAACCTGCATGTAACAAATATGAGATCATTCACAGAGGCCCTGTAAAACACACATGCATATTCATATTACGCATTCAAAGGTAAATTCAAATAAGCGGTCTTTCTTGTTCTATGTGTTTGCAAAATGCTAGTAGATGTTGCCTAATTTGAAAATAAAGAAAGGGGTTTTAGTACATAGAAACTGCAGAAGGAGGTCAGAATTTGCTGGTGTGCTCTCAGCCATGCAGAAGAATAAATTACTTCCTCCTCCAGCCTTACTTGTCCTACCCAGAAATTGCTCTGGTCTAATGACTCCCTTGGTGACTGCCCAGTGGAATCTCCCTTCCTGCCACAGTGGTGTTGAAGCTATACATCAAGACAAGGCAGAGGTTCAGTTTTCCTGACTTGCCGTCAGTGCAGCAGAACAGGCACAAGGCAGGAAATGAGATTCCCTCTTTGAAGAACTGTACTAGTTTCCTTCTCTTCCCTTGACCAAAAGAAGAGCAAGGCAGGTAATGAGACATCATTTCTTCCTTGGGCTTCCTCTAAGAAGAGCAGTTACCAGCTGCTCCTTGTGTTGACACGTGCTGAAAGACTGATACTATCCCAATTTGTCTGCTGTAGTCTTGGTATAGAGAAAAATCTCTTTTATATGAGAGAATGAGAAAGCACCAGATTAAAATCTGCTGCATTTCTGTCATCTTTTTCAGAATGAAAAACTAAGACTACAGGAAATATTTGCTAGAAGTTTTGAAACAGAAACAAGCAGCAGCTCCGCAGAATAAATCACCAAGCTCTTGCCATTCTTTATATTGTTTCTAAAACAACTGCTCCTCTCCCTGAAGGCATTTAACAGTGGACATAGTTTAACAGCTGCTAAGCATGTAAGACTGCCTACTTAAAAATGCCTCTTGGAAGTTTTACACAACTTGTTCATCTCCCACACAAACGTATTTCATAAAAAAAAAATCTATTCCCAACAAGAAATCAGCTCAGAGGTAATCTCAGGCAATCTGAGAAGTCTTTTGTTCTCTGCATGCTATGAATTTTTCTTCCTTCTTTCCAAAGCTGTGTTCGCCATTTCTTCCCAGGTCTATCGCTTCTTATAATCAGCATCTGATTAAGCCACCCTATTAAAAAACCTAACAGTACACAAAGACAAATAAACAACTGCAAATTTTTCAGGTAGTACTAAAATTCCTGAAGATTCGGCCTAAATGTATGATTTCATTTGAAATATATTAATTCAGAACATACACACCAAAAGCTAGATAAAAACTATCTAGCTTTTACTGGAACTTAAGACAACCTTCTTTCTACTTCCAAAAGTCATTCTATATATATGCATGTACTTTAAAATCACTTCAGTTTAGTTTTTGAAAGCAATCAACATTACCATTTGTATACAAAACTATGTGAACATTTTGGCACTACGGTTTGCAAAACCTAAAAACTGTAAAGATTTTAGGGGGGTAGTATTGTTAGGCATACAAGCGTGCATGTGCCCTAAACACAGAGCTGTATGACCTTAGTGATTGATCTGTTTCTGTCTTTTAACAATGAAGGTGAAAACACAATAAAGCCAATGTACAGGGTTCCACAGAAAATGCTAAGTTTTTAATAGGTCTTTCAAGTCCTACAAAATTCTGTAGTAACTTGTACAGTAATCTATTACTTTTTAGAGGATAGATAAAAAAACCTTAACAAAGGCTTATCAATCTACATTAAACCCTATAAAATTTATTTAAAAGGAGATGGAAAGACTCTTTTGGAGTCTTCTCTCAGTTGGCACCTATTATGGTTAACGGAAAGACTTGAAGTGACCTTTTATATATCAGACAGTCACTGAAAAAGATGGATATTACAAAAAGTGATATGCATACACAGAGCAAGAGGCCAGTGATACACGGTAGTAGAAATTTACTATTAATTCATCCACCCCTGGATGGAGTAAAATAGAAGGAAAATATTGGTATCTTGCAACGTTCACAAAATATTCACAAACACTCACAATATCTAGGAGCATCCATGGGGGGGAAAAAAAAAAGGAATGTTTAAAGCACAGATGACAAAACGTAGATCAAGAACAGCATCATCCATATCCCTGAAAGCAGGCTTAATGAGCTTTCTGTCCAAAGTCCTACCTGGAATGCAATGGTGCACTAGAAGTACAGGTGAGAGCCACACGGCCATCATGAACTTATCTTTGCAAGCATCTAACTTCTGGAATTGATTTGGCTTGAGAAAGTCTTAAGATTACATCAAAGCATGACAATATTTATTCTACTTATAGGTAAAGATTAATTTTGTAAATAGAATTAGCCTGAGCTAACTTGTACTGTACCACTTCTGTGCTATAATCAATCAAATGACAACAGCAACAACAAAGCTTTTTGATTTTCACAGCCGAGGATCTTTTCATGGTCTAGTCAAAGACAAAACAATTGCAATAGGCAGACTCTCAAAATAAAACTGATGACTGCACTATTCCCTGTTAGTATGCGAAGGAACCGAGTTATAAATGTAGCACCGTTCAGAATACATCTGTGCTGCAGAGAGACACAGAAGCTTCTTGGAGACACAGAGGCCTCATATGTGAAAACTCTGTCAAGCTATTGAGATCCCTTGCTCTCAAACTTTAAACCAGGTCTTCAGTGATTTTTAAAAAAATACTTTTGGGGAGGGGAGAAAACATTTAGCAGGAGAGCAGCTAAATGAAGGTAACTGTAAATTCATACAGCCTTTATTTTCTTTTAATCTACTGCAGCAGAAGTTAAAGTACCACAATCACTGGTGTAAATCCACTATTTAATGTTACTGAAATGTAAGTTGCTTCAAAAACATTATTTTCTAGATAGACAGAGTCTATGTAGAAAAAAAATCACTGTTACCAGAATAGTCAGTGCACGTATTTGCTTTACACACAAGAACGGAAGCGGGAGGTTTTGTCAGTAGAAGTGCCTGCCGTGCAGGACCCCAATTATTTCATGTTGCGGCCCAGCTTGGATGGCTGATCCAGGCAGGCTCTACGGGACCTTCTAGACGGTCAGTGCGTGAGGAGCACCTCCATCTGCTGTGCAGTAGCTATTTTACAACTTGCAAATTCAAGTTGCCAGATTGACTTCATCTGTTTCATGTACATCATGCTGCAACTGAGCTGTTGTGTGTTGGACTCAAGTAGAAAACTGGAATTCAGGTATCCATGGCAAAAACTGCGCTAGTGATGGTTTGATTACTTATGCTGTAAGACCATGACATGAAGCAGACTAGTATTTGAAACTGAAAAGAATGGCAGATTTCAGATTTGTTGTTTTCAGTGAAAATTAAGAATTGTTGGAATGAGTGCACATAAAAAATCAGAAAAATACACAAACTACAGTTTGTGCTTGAGTTTACTTAAAAATTTAACCCAGTTTTCATTAACGTCATTATTTTAATTTCAGCTGTACTTTGCCAATCATGGTGTGAAACTAAACACTGTGCTTCGGTACAAGCAGCCTCTTTGCTGGTATCCAGCGGTACACGATGCCCTCTCCTCTAACTGCCAGTATCACAAGCTATCAAGGCATTTTGCTGGGCAGAAACCTCTCTAAATAAAGCTCTGCCTTATGAGCTAATATAGGAAGGAAAAAACCACACATGTTGTTTTAAGGTAATTCTCACAATCTCACTACCAGCACCCTCCTAACTCAGAATAAATCCTGCATGTTATGTAATTATAAAGACGACAATTTTTTTTTCCTTCTTCACTCCTTCTAAGATTTTTTTTCCTTCAAAAACAGGTGAGTTAACTTGTTACTGTAGTGGTGATGAACAAGAAGAGCCTGAATAATGTCACGGGCCAAAGCGTACTTTCAGGATAATTTGAGAATTTCAGCAGACAGTATATAAATACTTCACATTATTGCTCCAAAAGCTGTCTGGAATAATGGCTACCCCAAGCCATTGTCTTCTTGCTTTCTCTTGTGGTTGGAGCCCAGTCGTACAACAGGAGAGAAAAAACCCTAGCTCTTGATATGCTGAAGCGATAAAACTTTTAACACTAGCAGTAATTAGTGCAGCAGACCAGAGGCTCGACTCTCACATGATGCAATGCTGCATTGTCAAAAAAAAAAAAAAAAAAAAAAAAAAAAAAAAGAAAAGGACTTAAGAAAGCTAAAAAGCTCAGCTGCTAGATCTTATTTCTGGAGTTCATGTAAAACACTTGCTAAAGCATACACACACAAACCACAGCAAGAGCAGGGAGACAGATGACAAGAAGATCCAGAAACAAGAAATAAAGCATATTTGTTCTTAGAAACAAGGGAGAAGGTGTTAATCTTAGTGAAATAGGATTCTTGCAGTACTGGCAAAGTTACTGTCAGGAGAAATTACTTGCTTCAGCAAATACCAAATACAGAAGCAGGCCTGTCAGGTTGCCAGACTAGCTCAAACAACCACCTTCCAGCGAAGCATTTCTATTGCGCACATTTAGTTCATATTTCACCGCTCATCTCCTGTTCCTATTTTTGCGTATTTGCTTCATGCCCTCTCCTTTGTGCAACTATATTCCAGATCATGGCAAGAATTTGCAATTTAATATTAAAACCAAGATGGATGCAATAAAGGGGTTTTTTTGGTGTAACTTGCACAGAATGCCTTCCTGAATGACACACGTGAATAAAGCTATCACTGCTGGTATTGCATTTCCCAAAAAGACGATATGAATGAAAAATTAGTTTATGGCTATGTAAATTTTGATTATACTGACACACTGAAACAGTTCTAGAACAACACATTTTCAGTTCTCAGCACGTCAAAAAGGTTCATTTCTATCTTTATTTCATAGAAAATAGAATGAAGTTCTAAATTGTAACCACAGCACAGACAAAACTAAATGAGATCTTAAAAGATAAAATTCAGCACAAGAATAATATGCTCCTGAAGACTCACTACGTATCTATTTATATCCTGGTCCTACTACACAAACGAATGTGAACAATGCAAGTAAGCGCTGGCTTTGAAGACCTGGGGTGATTCTGCCACCATACTACGTGGTCAGGGTGCCTTCTTCCAGCTCTGATGGAAACATATACCATAAGACACTCACTCTAGCAAACTACCAAAATCTCAATTGTTTTCCAGAAGCATCTGTAAGACCACACTACATTTCAGCTATCTGTCCACAGTTCTCAAAATCACTTATAAATGGTATCAATTTAAACACTATGGAGAACACAGTATTATGCTATGTCCTGGTTTCGGCAGGGATAGAGTTAATTTTCTTCCTAGTAGCTGGTACAGTGCTGTGCTTTGGATTTAGGTGAGAGTAATGTTGATAACACACCGATGTTTTAGTTGTTGCTAAGTAGTGCTTACACTAGTCAAGGACTTTTCAGCTTCCCATGCCCTGCCAGGAAGAAGGTGGGAGGGGGCACAGCCAGGACAGCTGACCCAAACTGGCCAAAGGGATATTCCGTACCATGTGACGTCATGCTCAGTATATTAAGCTGGGGAAAGTTGGCCAGGGGACTGGCTGGACATCGGTTGGCGGGTGGTGAGCAATTGCATTGTGCATCACTTATTTTGTATATTATTATTATTATTATTATTATCATCATCATCATTATTTTCCCTTCCTTTTCTGTCCTTTTAAACTGTCTTTATCTCAACCCATGAATGTCACTTTTTTTTTCCCCCCGATTCTCTCCCCCATCCCACGGGAGTGAGCAAACAGCTGTGTGGTGTTTAGCTGCCTGCTGGGTTAAACCACGACATTCCTTTTGGCGCCCAACGTGGGGCACAAAGGGTTGAGATAATGACAGATCTGACCAGAGCATGTTAGGGCAAATTTGTTATAAGCATTAATCAAATCAGTTTAACAGTCGCTGGTCACAATGTTGATTAATTTGCTCTCAAAGTTGTCGCGCTTGCTCTCAAAGTTGTTATGCAACACCTTACTTGCTGTACGTGTTCCCTGTTGTGCTGTCTGTCACCTCTGGGAGCTGGGCCAAGGATATCATTTTGCTGCACCGTGTAACACCAGTTAATGATATGATAATATTATTGCCCAGTTGCCCTTACAGAACAGATATGGGGCCCTGGAACTTGAGGGGCAGGCAAATGAGGATGTAGATGAAGGTCCATCCAGGAGGTTGCCCAGGGTGAGGCAGTCAGCCCCACGCATTATGACTGCCTCTGGCAAGAAAAAAAGGAGGGTGATTGTCATAGGCGATTCCCTTCTAAGGGGAAGAGAGGGCCCTATATGCCGACCGGACCCATCCCACAGGGAAGTCTGCTGCCTCCCTGGGACCCGGGTCAGAGACATTGCTAGGAAACTCCCTGATCTGGTGCGGCCTTCGGACTACTACCCGCTGTTGGTTATACAGGCTGGCAGCGATGAGGTTGC
>NW_008825271.1:2049885-2054734 GCF_000699105.1 Pygoscelis adeliae
GGCGCAGAAGCACCCCAGTGTCTGGCCCAGATGCTCCGTGCATCCTTGGCATAGACTACCTCAGGAGAGGGTATTTCAAGGACCCAAAAGGGTTCCGGTGGGCTTTTGGTACAGCTGCCTTGGAGACGGAGGACATTAAACAGCTGTCCACCTTGCCCGGTCTCTTAAAGGACCCTTCTATTGTGGGGTTGCTGAGGGTCGAAGAACAACAGGTGCCAATCGTACTACAATGGTGCACCGGCAGCAATATCGCACCAACCGAGACTCCCTGATTCCCATCCATAAGCTGATTCATCAACTGGAGAGCCAAGTATGCTCATGTATGTATTACAAAGCCACATGTATCTTCCTAACTAATTTATTGTAAGATATATATATAAATATTTTACAGCTATATACCCACATTTTACCCACAGACATGCACACACAATCACAATGAAAAATGGCAGTCTGGCACCAGCAGAATGCAAATTATAATGACAACCACATACAGTTAGAAACTATGAATACAAATTCATTTTGATTTCACTGCCTTATTCATTCAGGTAGTTGTCCAAACCTCGCTAACATTAATGCAGAGCTCTCCATTGCCTCAATGAGCTTTGAAAGAGATCTTTAATGAGAAAGAGAACTAGCCAGCATATACTTATGATAGTTGACTGCTTTTACAAAGGTTAGTATGATTAGCAGTATTTTTATCCTGGATTATCTTAAACTTTACCTTGAATGTTCAGTTTGAGTAGTCCAAAAAAGTTAACTCTCTGTTTAAATGTCAAAGTAGCCTACACAAAAGGAATACAAAGTTATTCCTTCTGATGGAGCAAATCAGGAAAGGTCCCACATGAGTGGCACCAAATAGTTAATAACTCTAATTTGCTTAGATTGTATGTGATTATTTTGGTTAAATCTTTTATCTATAAAACACGTAGACACACTGAACTGTCTCTCTCTACATGCACCATGCTAGTCTTATTTTGAAAGCAATTGTTGCTCCACAGAACTGTGCGTGAGAAACTAAATATCAGACAGGCTAGGAGTACAAGTTTTAAGACACCATCTGATCCAAAGCTGCATCAGAAAGTGTAGATGGAAAAAAAGACTGCTAGGTCTTCTAACCCCACAGGGGGTTAGGGACTGGAAAGAAAAAGAAATGCTCATTCTCATAGCAAAAGAACTGACACAAACACCGCTTGCTTTCTCAGTGCTATTGCTAGAAGTTTAATAGCCGCAAAGGTCTTACACAGATGGGCAAGGCTGGCGTGACTACACACTGGAGATTCAATCATTTATTTTGTCACTGATCTAAATTCATAACATAGTTTAAATCAAAAGTGAAGAACAATTTTTAGAAGAGATTTTGCATGGGGTGGCAAGTAATAGAAACCTGGTCCTTTTTCCACAGTGACGTTTTGTAGCTGTGACCCGAGAGCTGTTTTCCTCACATAAAAAAAAAAAATTAAATAAAAAAAAAATCAACAATGATTTGCCCAACAGGAACAGGAAAAATAGAGCCACATAAAAGAAATAAAAATCCTAGAATATAGGTGATCCTTGGTTAGCCATTCATTCTAGTTATCTCTATCCTGCTTAAAAGAGCTAAGTCGTCAGACTGTATCGTTGCTTAGCTGCTTTATGACACGCTCAGTTTCTACTGAGGCAACATCAGTTATTTCTGAACGTATCTTTCTTCCTATCTAGATTATCTTCATACAGATTTGACATAAGAATTGATGATAAAAAGAAGAATCCTTTCTTTTAAGCTTGTAAATGAGGATATTGCTTTTATCTGACAACTTCCCAAAAATTTTTTTTGAGTCCAGGAGTGAAAACAGAGGAGAGTTTTCAATTTAAATTAAAAAAAAAAATTCCTAGACATAAGCTAACTTTGCATTTTTCATCCATAAGCTCTTAATCACATGGACAATTACTGTCTCTGTAAGGGGAACTCACAGTGAACGTGAAAACCTAAGGAGAAAGAAAGACGAAGAGAGCAGCTTTCTAAGAAGGCGCCAAGTACCATCTGGATTAAATGGACCTACGCTATTTCACACCCAGCTGAGGCTCTGACCGAAGGCAGAGAACTGCCGTATTTATAATATTAAGGTAGATAAAGGAGAGAAATACAGTTGTTGGACGTATGCAATACTTCTTTATATACACCACATGTTCATAAAAAATACATGTGCCTACCAACTGGCTCTGGACAATTACAAAACCAGGTGTAGGATATGTCCCTGATGTGTGATTTCTAAATCCTTTTCCAAAAAAAGGTTTCCTCTTCTGTCACTGGGAATCATCATGTCACCCTTCGAACAAATCACTTCAACTTCACAAATTAAAGTGAATTAGAGCCAGACTGCATGAAATCAGCACTATTATTTTGGCCAAAATCATGAATTTATGCAAGCATGCTATATCAATAGTTTTCATATATTTTCTTTCTTCCAGTAGGAAAATGGTCAGCACTGCACTGATCACCTGGGCTACAAAGTAATGGCATGCACTGTGCAGAGAAAACATTAACTAAATCTGCAGCACAGAGCTATGCCAAGATCCATGCTGTGAACTGTGAGAATTTCTCCTGCGACTACACTAGCATTTGTTTCATAAATTCTGGCTGATCAAGGGTAAGGGAAAATCAATTAGGAGATTAAATTTAAATTCTGCCAAATCATCTATATGGTCATACACAAACACAAATATTGAAATGGGCAACTACATGCACGGTTGGCACTCTGCTACCTGAATACTAGATCTACATTTTTATCTATTACATTTTTATCCTTCTTGTACATCCATTTATGGCAACAGGTGCATATCATCAGTTTTACTGCTTTCTCTATATAACCAGTCATTTTTCCATGTCAGGAAATCTCTGAAACCTATCATGAGAAAAAATCTTAATATAGCGGGGAATACAAGACTGTGAAACTTCAGAAGTTGAGACACTATTTAAATGAGGATAATTTTTTTTGGTTTTAACCTACTGGACTTGAAGGCAATGGTACGAGCTATAAGCCTCATACTAAATGCTCCTTTGTAAGTTACAAAACTGTTTGACGAGTTCGTATTTTCATATCTACAACCTCAGTAAATTTGCAGGACATTCAATTATAGTGCAGCTTGGGTGTTGTGCACTCATCTTTATCCCACTCCTATTTCCAATTGCTTTTTCTTCAAACAACTGGAGAACTCATTGGGAAATCTGTTACATCTGGCAGTATTATTCATTTTCTTATCAGAAACTCTTCCATCCACCCTCTGTACTAAATGTGTCATTCAGCTCAAAATTACTCATGAGCTCTAGCAACTGCGTATAATCAATTCCTTCTACAGACTTTTACAGATGTTCTGGACTTCTATTGCTTGCTCATTATTTTGCAGTGCACTTTTCAGTATTTGCAGATTTATCAGAAAATTTAATTGGTGTGATCAGCTCTATTGCTAAGGAGTGTCGGATGGGGTTTAGCTGACTGACCTGCAGCAACCGATCAAAACCATGGAAGTACTAAATGGGAAAATGGTTTCATTTTTGTAGCTGTTATAATTTTACGGTCTTCAGCCACAAGTTAATCACAGCCAATTGCACAGAACTGCTGATGTCGGGACATTACGTATTAATGGGTTTGCTATTTTTAATGCTTCTCTGCAAGGTGCTGTTAAGACTTGGCTGTTGAGGAGGCTGGGGCAGCATGCTATGCAAATCCATGCTGACCTGGAGCACATCGCACTGTCATATGAAAATGTTTCATTCAGGCAACCGCAGAAGTAAGAAAGAAGCTAATCACTTGCCTTCTGAATACATGGAGTAGATACATATATCAATATAATATCTACATGTGGGAGGACAACGTGTTTCATGGTGAATCTGGTTTCAGTAAGGCTGCAACACACAGACATACGTACTCTACAAAGATTAAGCCATTAGGTCAGCAGCAGAACAAACAGAACATAAATGGAGGAGAGAAATTTTCCATTTTTCAGTATTAAAAATTAAGTGTATTCATTTGAGACTGATAATCTCAAAGTGTGGCTCAAAAATGCTCTGAATGTGGCCTCCGAAAGAACTTCATCGTAAGCATGGGCAATGACATGAACTGAAAACTGAGATGGATTATTTCAGAAGATCTTTTTGTTGAGCTGAGATTAGTGTGACTCCACAGGACCCCAGAGGTATGTGCCAGTCCCAGACTGTAACTTCACGCTTGTTAAGTACTCATAGATTGTCAGTGTGACACTGTCACACTGTCAGGAGCACCTGTTGTAAAGTATGAAGATCCTGAAAAGCAAAGGAGTCCGGGAAGGCTGGACGTTCTTCAAGAAGGAAATCTTAAAGGCACAGGAGCAGGCCATCCCCATGTGCCGAAAGATGAGCCGGCAGGGAAGAAGAGTTTTGGCTGGAATTCAGGAAAAAAAAAAAGGAGAGTTTATGACCTTTGGAAGAAGGGGCAGGCAACTCAGGAGGACTACAAGGATGTCGTGAGGTTATGCAGGGAGAAAAGTAGAAGGGCCAAAGCCCAACTAGAACTTAATCTGGCTACTGCCGTAAAAGACAAGAAAAAATGATTCTGTAAATACATTAGCAACAAAAGGAGGGCTAAGGCGAATCTCCATCCTTGACTGGATGCGGGGGGAAACATTGTCACCAAGGATGAGGAAAGGCTGAGGTACTTAATGCCCTCTTTGCCTCAGGCTATAATAGTAAGACCAGTTGTTCTCAGGGTACCCAGCCCCCTGAGCTGGAAGACAGGGACAGGGAGCAGAATGAAGCCCCCACAATCCAAGGGGAAGCAGTTAACGACCTGCTACACCACTTAGACACACACAAGTCTATGGGGCCAGATGGGAT
>NW_008825271.1:2054774-2081500 GCF_000699105.1 Pygoscelis adeliae
TTTTGATCATCCATTTGGTTCAGTACGTGCAATATTTCCAGATGTTGCTGACTTAAAGAAATGCAGTAGAATCATGAAGCATGATTTTTCTTTGCAAAAACGTACCAATCTTTTCCAATATATCAAAGTCATGTTTTCATTTCTATTAATTCACTCTGTACAGAAAAAGGCTCCTGTAGATCTCAGAAGCTTCCTTACAGCCTTTTAAGGAGATTGATGTAACTTTTATAATTTTATTCCTCTTTTACTGAGGTTGATTTAAGCAATTAATAACTCAGTAATTTTATATTTCAGTTCATCTAGAACTCTTGACTCGTGCAGTGACTTTTCAACTGATGAGATTTTGCTAAAACCTTTTCCTTCTGACACTTTGGTTTGAAACCAGTCTTGAAAATCATTCCTAATATTGGATGGTAACACCTCTTTCATAGTGAACAGCTGTGAAATACTTTCTTTGCAATCTCTGTTGTGGTTTTATCTTTCCTGAATGCTACACAGAATCATAGAAGCAATCATGCTAATGACCATTAGTTGGTCATTTGCTCCAGCTCAAAGTAGGATTGTTGTCAGCGCTAGATCCAGTCAGTCATGATTTTGTCTGGATGAGTCTCGATACCTCTGGGGATGGAGATTCCACATTCCCTCTGGGCAACCTGTTACTGATGCTGCACTTCCCTCTTGGTGAAAAGTTCTGATGTCCAATCCCAATCTGCTAATCATACCACTTAATTATTTACTGCCCTCACTGATTCTCTGGTAGTCTTCCTTTGTTTCTGACATTTGAAAAATATTTTGTTTTCCTTCATGCCTTAAGCATATTGCTCATTGAAAGCTGATTTTTGTATTGCCTTATTCTGGAAAGCTGCCTGGCGGAAAAGGACCTGGGGGTGTTGGTCGACAGCCGGCTGAACATGAGCCAGCAGTGTGCCCAGGCAGCCAAGAAGGCCAATGGCATCCTGGCCTGTATCAGAAATACTGTGGCCAGCAGGAGCAGGGAAGTGATCGTGCCCCTGTACTCGGCACTGGTGAGGCCGCACCTCAAATCTGTGTTCAGGTTTAAGCCCCTCACAAGAAGGACATTGAGGTGCTGGAGCATGTCCAGAGAAGGGCAACGAGGCTGGTGAGGGGTCTGGAGAACAAGTCTTATGAGGAGCGGCTGAGGGAGCTGGGGTTGTTTAGCCTGGAGAAAAGGAGGCTGAGGGGAGACCTCATTGCTCTCTACAACTACCTAAAAGGAGGTTGTAGCGAGGTGGGTGTCGGTCTCTTCGCCCAAGTAACTGGCGAAAGGACGAGAGGAAATGGCCTCAAGTTGCGCCAGGGGAGGTTTAGATTGGATGTAAGGAAAAATTTATTTACTGAAAGAGTAGTTAAACATTGGAACAGGCTGCCCAGGGAAGTGACTGAGTCACCATCCCAGTAGATGTGGCACTTAGGGACATGGTTTAGCGGTGGACTTGGCAGTGTTAGGTTTACAGTTGGACTCAATGATCTTAAAGGCCTTTTCCAACCTAAATGATTCTATGATTCTAAGATACAGACATATACAACCTTTTTCTTAACCCTTCATGTTCAAAATCATTCCCCAAACTGCTCAACTTCTACCAAACAAGGTCTTCTAAATTAATTAGTGGAGAACATCCCTTGATCTACCAGGTAAATGGCTTTCCCAAGTACCATTAAACAACTGTTAACAATTTCGAGACATTTTAAACATTGCACACACCGAAATCTATATTGCACGCACTGAAATAGTCTGACAGTTCTCCAGCACCTTTTTTTATTACCTGAACCAAGGCTTATTCAGCTAAGACACCTAAGCAACAGGATTGGGACTGGAATTGGAGCATTACAACCTATTTCAGAGTACTATATATGCTAAGTTCAGCACACATGATGACAATGTTGGAGACGGTATTTGCCCTATGCAGCTTGCCTAAAAAACATGGGGAAAAAAAGACTTTTCTTGTACTTTGAGAATGTCTAGTTAAATAACAAGCACTGGGTTTGTTTGTTCCTGTTAAATACCTTATAATGGATTATCTTAGAATAAAACACCTTTGCTGCCAAAGAGAACATCTGATTATATCCAGCAGCTCCCAATATTCTCCGTTACCCTGAGATATGCTACTAGAAAATACACACGAAGTGTGCCAATGGGGTGTTCCACTCTCTCTTTGCAAGCAGCTGGGCAAGGGTATGCCAATGTATATTTCCAAGTGAAAAAGCAATTTAATACAATAAAGTTACATCCTATTACTAAATCTAGTACATTTCTATTATTAGTTATTTAAATTTATGAGTATATGCAGTGTCAACACACCATGAAATGAAGGAATTACCAATTTCCAGCATGAATTACTTGATAAAAGCGACTGCATTAAATGCAGAGTTGTTGAATAAATCAGTAATGCTACAGTGGTTAATTACAAAGTTACTTAAAGGAAGAAAACCTGCAGTATTTTACAGTGTATTAAACTTACAGTTGCCTCCTAAGCGGCTAACAGACAATATTAGTAAACACAATACATTTTATAGGGGACTGCAGGAAACGCTTTGATGTCTTTAAAAAGCACAGTTTAAGGCCAATTCCGTATTGCTTAGCAATCAGGCTACAAAGTATCGCAAACTACACTTAGCTTTCTCTTAGTACTTGCCATTAGTAGATTGCAAGTGCAGCATAGAAGACGACTCTATAATTATGCTTATTTTACTGATGAGGTGAAGGATGCATAGGGAGAAGTAATGTAGCCAGTGATACCTGACAGGCTAATTGCAGACTGAGTGGTCTCACTCTGTCCCCCAAGTCTCAGGCAACTGTCATGGCCGGTCTCACAGTGATTTTGACATAATTTTCCACATTTCTCATTTTTTCAAGTGCAATCTAAAACCACTGCATTGGACACATTAAGTTTTAATGACAGCCACAGACAGTTGCAATTTCCCTCAGTAAAATAAATGATCAATTAGTAAAACACAGTATGTAATATACGTCCAGAGTGACTTATCCCTATTGCTAATCGTAGCAATTACTTTCAGTTTCTAAAGCTCCACAGCCTGCATGGTGTTTTGCAGAGCTGTGAAAGAAGCAGGGGCATGCACTGAATAATTTATATTCCAAATTACACAAACATAGAGGCAATGTATCTTAATTTTCTAGATTAGCAACCAGTAAGGCCACTTCTGATAGCCCCATAAAAATATCCAGAAGTAGAACTATGTAGTTGATAATCTATATATTTCATAAAGAATACAGGGAAAATGTGACCTGTAGAAATAAGCCTAAATGTGGGCAAGATTTTCTTTTTACTGGGACATTCAGTAAAATTAATCAACAAGCTCAAGAGAAAAAGTTTGAACAAAAGCCCATTACCACTGACTAAATGGATTCCTTCCCAAAATAGCTGTATTTTTTCACTATGTTTATTTCAGCATAAAGACCCTCTCTTGCCAGGCACAAAACAAAACCTTAAGAGTTTTCCTCATATGTCTGCCTGAAGTGTTCTACCCCGTAAGAGTTTTCCTCATATGTCTGCATGAAATGTTCTACCAACGATTTCAACAAAGGCAAAGACCTTAAATGTCCTCTCAGTTAGCCAGCCTTCGACACTGCCTCAGTTATCTATAACAGTTATGTATAACTCAAACCATAAAAAAGTTAATAGATGGAAATAATTTCAGTCTCATCTGGAAGAGTACAGGAAAGCCCATATATTGTTTGGGAAAGAGGCATTATATATTCATTATTGTTGATAGCAATAAGCGAGGAACAAGCTACAATCTAATTTTTAGAAGCTCATTGATTATATGCAATCAATTAGTGGCCAGAAATGTAATAAAACATAGAAAGTATAGCACAGCACATGGAGGAGAAAAGATGACACAGATTCTGTGTTGAAGACCAGTTCAGAGCAGAAAGGCCTGCCTGAAGTCAGAAAGTCAAGAATCCATTTCTTAGGAGAGGGCGAACGTACCAATTTCATCCAACTCCCCATTTTCTTGTTTTGTTTTGGTTTTTTTTTTGTTAATGCGAGGAGTTACTACTGAGAAAAAAGTCGACACCAAGTAGACTTTGCGGAAGAAAAAAGTTCCATAAACATCAGTGAGATGGGGAGAAAAGGGAGACCAAGAACTACTTGTAAATCACAGACAGACTACACGACATCTTGTATGGTCTAACATGCTGAAGTGGCTTTTATCAAGCTGCCTGTGCTGGTCATCTCTGGTAATGCTTTTTCATGAAACTTTGCAGCCCACAAGTCTTGGTTACTCCATTTATTGCAGATTTGCCTGTCAGAAACGGAACATGAGAAAAAGCTGCCTAACAGATTCAGACACACTTTCTGGACTGATTTCTGGTGGATCACCGAGATGCCTCATGTGCCAGGGTTCTCCAGACTATCTTCAGCTTTGTTCAATGAGGTTCTCAAAACATTAGTGGACAATCTGCCTTCTGAGACTTGCATGGCCAAAGCTATAAAGAATTATTAGTAGACATTTTCAAGGCTTTTTCACTGAAAGTGAAATGGTAATTAATTCTCTTAACTGAATGATCATTCATTAGTCTTTTACTAAATACATTACCTAATAACATTCTCAATCTTGCAAGTTACTGCCATGTCTTCAATTTCCCTTTTCACGATAAGACTAATAACAAGCTAAACTCACAACTTTATAAATCTGCAGCACAGTACAGCATATATTGTATGCAGTTTTTCCATTTAGATTCTTCAATTACAAGTAACTGCAAAAAAAAAAAAGCATATTGTACTAGCTAGTATTACATTTTGGCAGATCATAATTAAATTGTTCCTTAGAAGCAGTGCTCGGTGCTTAAGAAGAAGGATTACATTGAATAACTGGGCTAATATTTTAACTCAATTAACATGTTATTTTTCAATAAAGAGGTGTACACTACTGTAATTTCTTCTTCTATGGGTAACATCAGCTATAAAACAGAAATACTGCAGCTTTTTTTCCTGATAACTCGTGCAATTTTTCCCATGTAGATTGTATGCTTTGTACATTTTTTAAAGTGGATAAAAACATGTGACATATTATTATTTTTATAAATAAATATACTTATTTTATACTGTTATAGGCATAAAATATTCCACTTCTATACCATATAAGCCTGCCAGAGATTACATTTGACTACATCTAAAAGTACACGAGCGTTCCATGGCAAGGAAAGAATTTTTCTTTTAATTCTGTACTGTTGAGAGTTTGATTTATAATATTGGTTGGGGCAGAAGTGATTTTTGGATGAAGAAATTACATCTAGTTACAATGGAAGTAGGGTACCTTCACCATGGAAACTGCCTGCCAAATATGCTCAGATGACTTATTTATCAGATTCTTCAACACATTCTTTCAATTTGATGGAATTATATTTTCCTGGAATCTTTCACTAATAATTTCAAAGTGACATACATATATAAATGTCTGTATTTCTGAAGATAATCAAGTTGTGTCATTCCAATATCAATTTGTAATATATTTCAAGGTCGTCATCTCTGTGGTTGTTCAGACTAGCTACTTATGTTCTTTTGCATCATATTCTGGGTTTGGTTTAATTCCTAATATTTTAATGTGTTTTAAAGACTGTTTGTGAATATTTTGTTGTTACTGCTCTGTCACTCTCCTGCAATTATACCATGGATGATGCCCACTGTATAGCAGACGGGTTTGTTAACTCTTTATGGAGATACGAAAACTGTGTAGTTTAACAATGACCTTGAAAAGTAATTTTTTGTTTCAGGAATTAGTATGTGTCTTTATATCAGTAGAACTGGAATATTGCACTACATATCAAACAGCTATTTCCCAGATGGGGCTACTAAAAAGCACACTCCCACACCATTGTACAGCATTCTCTGTATCTTTTCTATCACTGATATTATACAAGTTGCTCATTAAAAAACAAAATACAAATAACAACTCAAAGTAGCAAAAGTTTTCGATAATCATCAGATTAGTCATTTCATTCTAGCTACCTAAGAGTTTTGTTTAGCTGTGTACTAGAACAGTGTGTACTACTACTAGGATATTCCATCTCAAAGGTGCTGAAAAACAGGGAGGTAAATTACAGCACACATATATTATATATGCCTCACATATAACATCCAACTGCAGAATTAGAAAAAGGCCATTTTGATTTCATCAGGAAGGCAAGAGAAAAAGAAAAGGAAAGGACAGAATCACACTGTGTTACAGTCAGATGGGGAAATGGAAATTATATGGTACAAAAGGAACAAATAAGTAAAAGACTGAATGATTAAGATGAAGAAATAAAATCAATGTGAGTTATACAAGGAGGTATTAGTAACTGGACACGAAATTCCAGTGAGTTGCATGAAATACCTTGTGTTCCTTTTGTGGAGATCACCTGGTGAATGTTTTTAAAGATTAAGTACTATAAGGTACAACATATCTCCATATAGAAAATCACAGTAGATTCTTACACAAGTTTAATGGAACTTGGTAAGTTAAAAATAAAATTCTTACGCTTACCATCATGGTAAGAAAGAACTTTTCTGAGCAAAACAGAATTATTCACACTAGAAGCAACAGAGCATACTGCCAATGTTACCAGCTGAATGTTACAACTGCTATGTCATGTAATATTATAAATCTTATTATTTATTTCCATATATAATAGGGTTACAAATCCTTCTCAGTGGACAAGAACCTTTAAATTGACTCTATATTCTGACATTATATAAGCAGGAACTGATGGAGAATTAATGATTTCAATTTTGGATTCAGCAAAACAGAAGTCCATTAAGAAGCCAAATAGCATACATAAAGCTTCTAGAGAACTGAAGGAAACTGGAAGGCATGAGGCTTGCCATCCAGCAAAAACATGCTATTCAGGAGGACTAACGGATAACCATCATGGCTAAACCTTTGACAAACCTTCTCGGACAGGACAGCAATTGTTTGAAGTTAAATACAGATGATCCAGAAGTGAGCAGTAGAAAAAACCAAACTTGCCAAAGCCTTATTTTGGTATTTAAATATCTCAGTTAAGTGACTAGCACTTCATCATATGATGAAGTTGCAACAAGGGAAATTCTGATTACATCTCAGGGAAAAAAATTACAATGATGTAGTAAAATATTGGAACGCTTGCCCAGAGATGATGTGGAAACCCCATTAAGGTACCAAAAACTTGAGTGGACAAGGACCTGAGCAACCTGTTCTAAGTTGACCTTGCTTTGAGTAGAGGGGTTGGACCTCCAGAGAGCCCTCCGAACTTAAGTTATTCTGTAATTCCATGAACTATATAGATAAAAACCAAACCAAAAAAATTATCTTTCTTGTAGATCTCAAAGAAGACGCACGCTGCAGTTCACTAACACGAAGATGAAAGCTTGTCAGAAATGTATCTGAGCCAAAGCTCCACAGCTGGAAAATGTCAAAAAAAACCCCAACCCAATAATAATTTGATTTCTTCTAAAATCCTAAAGGGTACTGTATGCAAAAGAAAATTTTCAAAGCAACACCAGCAGTCCATGGGGGAAGCAGGAGAATACAGCAGGACAGGACAAGCCAGGACTCTTGACATTGTTAGAATGGCCTAAGAAATCTGATTTCAGCCATCATTTACAAACTCAACCTTTAATTTTAGTACTGTTACTTAAGAGAACGTTTTTTTCCTCTGTATCTCTCCTCTGAATAAATTGCACACGACTTCATACTGATTAACAAATGTAGTAAGAAAATGGAAAAGCTCTAAAATATTAGAAGAAAACAATACAATTTATTTTGATCTAAAGCAGTTCGTCTCCCCTGCCCCCTCTTTGGTAAAAGCTCAAGAGAAGCTTTATACTCTGCACACCAGGATGGCAGTATCAGTTGAATTCTGCTATAGTGCAAACTTTCTGACCTCCACCATGTTGAGGCACTACTATTTATACTTCTGCATCAATTCTGTATATTCAAGACATACTAAAAGACATCAAGTCCATAAACTTTTCTGACCCTTTTCTGCTGCTTAGCTCATTAATGCTGAAAGCTATTAATTTAACAAATGAGTGGGTGATTACCTCTTGAAGAACCCTCTTCATTTTCAGAAGCAATGTCTTTACAGCTGTGCAATCTTGCAGCATCAATCTGAAGGGCAAAGATTCAATGCCTCCACCTTCTTCCAGACCAGTAAAAGGCCACTCCACAGATGGGCTGCCAGCCAGCTGGCTAACACGAGGGTACCTGGCTTCTCCTTGGTCTACCTCCTTCGACAGCTTCAGAGATAGGTTCCTTACAAGAGAAAACAGAAAGATCAACACTGAAATATGAAAAAGAACACAATAATTTTTGGCTTTTAGTTCCTGTGAGTTTAAAGACACATCACACATTCACTTGTTGAGCCTGCTAGCATGAATGGCCTTTGTAATGTACGTATAGCCATATGGTGTTAACAATAAAATATGCATTTACAAATGTACCATTTTCTACAGGAACTGAAACCATGCGCTATCCCACGCCCTTCAAAAGAAAGCCATTTTCTTAAAACAAAACATCCGATGGGCAAAACTGCTATGGGTCCATTTTATTTCAGTTCAGCTTTATGAAAAAATGAATCTGCCATTCACTTTCAAAAGCTAAATCATATTCTTCCATATGCTTTGACTTAGAGCTCAAAAAGAAAACCGCCAAAGAAAATACCCCCTTCGGGGCTGGCCCAGTGACATAAGATGAACCTGCTATTCTATAAAATGGAATTTGAAATTTAATTAATCTGTACTCACTCTGAAGTTTAGTTACTATTGAAGCTATTTAAGCAGAAAATGAAATAAAACAACATTAAGTTGTAGTTGAGAATCCATTAAAGACAACAGAAAGATTCAGAAAGATTTTGATGGAGTTTGGAGGTAACGGAATACTATTATTTTGCTGCATGCATACTATCTTCCTTTAATATCAGAGCAAGATATCTATGACTTTGCCATGCTGGAGCAAGCCCAGCGAAGACCAACAAGATGGGGGGCTGGAGGGCACAATAAATGAGGAGAGGCTAAGAGAGCCAGCTTTCCTCAGTCTTCCAAATAGAAGGCGAAAGGAATCTCATTGCTGACCAGCGCAATGTGCCCACTGGGAGGGTGCAGAGATGATGGAGCCAGGCTATCCTTAGGGATGCACAGCAATAGGATGAAAGGCAATGGACAGAAACTGGAATACAAGAAATTGTGACCAGATGTAAGAACTTACTTTATTTACTTACTTATTACCATGAGGGTGATCAAAGAAAGGAACGTGGGGCTCAGAGATGCTATGGGACACACAACCTTGGAGATATTCACAACATGATGGGGCAAGCCCCTGAGTAACCTGCTCTAATTGGACCTGCTTTGAGCAAAGGCTTGGAACAGAGACCTGCAGAGGTCCCTTCCCACCTGTGTGATTCTATGATCTAGAGGACAAAAATTTAATCAGCCGTAATCAGCCACAATCAGCCAAAAGTTTAATAGCAGAAAAATAGTTTAAATAGAGATTACTTTACATTTTGGTGGAACAGAACATAACTAAAAACACTAAGGATTTTTCTGGCATGAAAGCATTCATAACTTCAATGTTGCACCTATTTTCTCTTTGACCAGCAGGGAAAAAGGACAAATCTGAATGGGGAATAAATCTGAGAATGTGGCTGCACGGTGCAATAGTGGTATATTAATTACTACTAAATTACCAAAGTGTTGTAACAGCAATGCATGACGTCCATATTCATACTAAATTAGTTCACTACAATTAAAGACGGTAGCATAAGTGGTGAAGAAAATGACAATTATTCTTGATTTAATGTATAGTTCCAATTTTCTGTTTAATTTGAATTTTCATGCAACACAAAACTGACTCTGAATTTTAAGCATGGCCGTATTTTGGAAGTACAAAGAGTATTTTTCCACGTGAAATTTTCCTTAGTTAACTTTGGTTTCATAGGAACCACATACAAAAAGGGATTAATGTGATTTCTCAAGACAAGCAATTCCCCATGCCATACTAACAAATTGGAAATTAGGCTACTAGAATTATCTTTTATGGATGGTTCATTTTTGTGTTTTGCAGGCTATGTAATGTGCAGTAGGGACAACGTGTTACATCAAGAAATGCACCACAGAGATCACAGATATGGACAGATGCTTATGATGGCCAATGAGACTAAAATTTTCTAATCCAGGCTTTTCAAGACTCTCATAAAACAATGAAATTAGGCTGTTTTAATTTTTAAATACATTAAAACAACTTTGTGAGGAGACTATTTTGCATCCTTTAAAATAATAATCTGAGGTGGATGGTAAAGGTGCTTTTGACTGAAAGATATTAAGCCACTGCTGATTCATAGCCTTTATTAAAGAAGCCTCAGGTATAAGTCATGCAAAGAAAAAACAACTTTTAACTGAAGTTTCATAACATAGGCCACTTTTAAGCATTTATAAAAGAATCCATATTCAAACTGTTGGAACCTACATTTGAGTAAGATTTATGTAGCCGGAAAAGCACATTATTTAAATTAAGTAAGATGAAACAAGGTCCTCTTTTTTTCCTGCCCAGTGCCTACAGGATTCCTTAGAATATTCTGCATGTTCACTTTGCAAGTCCCACTAAAGTTTCATCTTCCTCATGCTCCTGAAGAGGCATCTTATGCGGGTAACATCCTGACACTGAGAAAGGACCAACTTAAGAAGTAATGCCTCCCAGAAGGAGTCTTTTACAGCACATTATCAGGGAGAAGAACCTGTCATCAACAGCAATACCTTGCTGCCCCAGTGATGAGGAAACAAGCAGTACTCCTGAAGAACTACCATCCTCTCTTACATGGAAGAGACACAGTGTTTATGTGTAAGCTACAAATGTGCTGAAAATACAGCAAATCTTAATTTCAACTGAAGAAAGTACCTTCAATGACTTCAGTGGGCTTTATGTTGACATCAGACTGCTCAACACACAAAATTACCGTCTTTCCAAATACAGAACTAATGAAAAGGACAATAATAATATATCACCACTCACAGTCACAAGAGTTTAAAATCTAACTCAATTGCTACTGGAAAATGGTGACTCAGAGTTGGTACACAGTGAGCATTCAGATTATATAGTACCTCTGAACTATCTGAAAAGAATATAACTGATCTGTGACAGAAACACTCTTTGCTGTCTGATACAACTCCTTCTACTCACTGCAGGAAAAAGCTCATTTTAAATTATTCCAGAACTGATATTTCATCAAGTCCATTATTAACAATGTCCAGGTAGTCTATTACAGTATTATTATGGTAATACACTGCAATTCATCTCAAAGCAGCAGTAGAGATTTAGCAAGGAAAAAAAAAAAGTTCTTACTAAAATTAGAAGTTTCCCGTACTAATAAAGCACCCCTCAGCCTCTGAAATTGGAGAAGGGGCTGGTTCCTTGACTGGTAGTGCAGGAACTCCTTAAGGATGGCCAGCCCTCTCCACCTTCCAAAGATGTGTTTATTGTAATAAAAACTTTTCACAGGCAAATATAATCTATGACAAACTTCTGAAACTGTGGATAAAAAGCCTCAAAAGGTCTATTTTAACGACTAAAGACAATGTATTTCATTTAAATGACAATATTAATTCTATAATATTGTCAACATAAAATATTTCAGAAAAGTAATTTGGTCACTTTTAAATATATGGCTCCTGTCTGACCTCTAAAGTTGCCTCACACACACACACTTAGGCTCTGTCCCTACTTTAATAAAACCATACCTGAAAATGTTCCTGGGCACTGGAAGTCAGTCAGTGTTAAAGCACTTCTGAAATGGCTTGACTCAACGCAGCTACCACTCTTTCAAGCAATTCCCTGGCATGGTTTGGTTGTCAGTACAGGCAAATTTCATGGGACCTGGCAGTCCCATCGCTCCATTATGGAGGATGCCAGTGGTGCAGATGCACACTAAAGAACCATCCCATGTAGATGTCACCTCAAATCTCTGAGCATGGCTATGGAGCCATAAAGCTCCAAGCTTGAGATGTGAAACCCAGCCAGACTCCTAGGCAAGAGAAGAGCCAGCCTGTTTCAAAAGGTCTGAGATGAACTGTGGATGCAGTGGCAAATCACAGCTGAGAAGCTGCTCTTAATTTTCTCCCAGGTATTACAGACTTCACTTCCCAGATAACAAGTGGTTCTCATGTTCTGTTTGACGAAGATCAGACAAAGTCTCACAGATGGCATACTTAAAACTCTGCCCAGTCCTCTAAATCAATGTCATAGGGAAACAGGGTCATTCAAGTTGCTCAAGTGGTGTCAACCTAAAGCCTGTGGAATACTGTACAGCTGCATGTTACATCTAAGGGGACCACAAATGACAACAGAGAAAAGCAAGCTTAAAGTCAGTAGAATTACTGTCATCATAAGGTCTGAAAATCCACAGAAAATATGTTACAAATTTGTAAATTTGTAAGTAGGGTGAAAACCTGTACAACTTGATGGTACTTTGGGCCTACTGGCTTGCTTCCTTTTTATCTGGTCATATCCACTGAACACCATGAACATATTTCCTCATTTCTAATGGATACAAAAATCAGAAGCTACAATATCCACATTTAGCAAAATGGTAGTGCCATTAAGACAGAGTTCTATTTCAAAAGCAATCTTTATTGAACCAGTGAGATAGCATTAAAATAATCAATCACTGACTTTTAGCATTTTAACAGCCTCCATAAATCCAATGCAACTGCATGTTAACTAACTAAGGAAGAGACACAATTGTGCAGCTTCTTTCAAAGCTTCTTTCCCTTAAGAAGGTAGAACAACTTTCTTATTCCAAAGCATCTTTAAAGGGTTGGGGGAGGCGGGGGCTAATCCTCAGATCAATGATTTGAAGAGCTTATGGTAATTTGAACTTCACTTACATAAAAATCCCCAGATTATGTGGAGTTTAATCTTCTTAGGTTTCACCAGCAGTGCTCAAGACGTTGCTATAGCAGAATTAGCCTAAACCAATACAATTGGTCCCATAGAGTCCGCACTTGATACCAGCTTAACAGAAGAGAACCCACGTAACGCTGTGGGCATCAGGTACCTTCTTTCTTCCCTGAGGGCATATCTTCTAAAGCAGGGACTTAGAAAAAGCCTTAAATCACTTATTTTCAGTGTTTGAGTGTGCAACTGTATATGTATATATTCACATATAAATACATTATGTGTATATACATATACACATTTTTATACATGTATAGTTATAAAATTCATACATACACTTGTATATAAATGTCTATAAATTTGATCTTCAGAAATATTTCAGCAACAAACCTCTCTTACTTGTTCATAACTTGGCCCACCAGGAAACGTATGTCCTTTTACACTAGAAAAATATTATTAGCTCCATACAGAGGTTATATCAGAAATGATCCTGAAATGCTCTTTCATACAAATTGGGATAGCCTTCAATCCACTTTTTTTTTTTTCCCCATCCAGAACTTTCTTTTTTCTCACCAACAGCAAATAGCTGAAAGGGATCTTTTTTAAGAAAAAACACCAATTACTATTTTGAGAAAGGTCCCTTAGTTATCGACCACGTAAGACATAAAAGATTTTTAGAGAAAAAGTTGCCTACCTCAAACACTTCCAAAATTCAGTTCAAAGCACTCTGTGGCTCTCTTACAATGATGTACGTTACAGTCAACTGTTACAATCATCCCAGACTGAATCTTAATCTCTGAGTAATCTCTTACTAATCTCACTTAGTAAGAGACATGTTCTATCCCAAACAGTTTACAACTGAAATATATGGACGCATTTTGGAAAAAAGAAAGGCCTTTCCCCACATTTAGCAGAACTGAGGCACAGACTTTTAAAAGCATGTTCCTAAATATTTCAACAGGCATATCAAATAATTTACTGCTACGTGGCTAAATATTCTCAAGCTCTGGGCAAGAAGGATAAAAATTGTCAAATTCCTCACTCAGTTCTGAAAATGCAGCCTTTGCAATACTGAGAAGATAAAAAGGTAACCAGAACATAAACACTTGGCTAATTACCTGTATTAGCATTCTTTGGCATCAAAATTTATACCTCTCTCTGTCTCACACAATTTCTTAACGTTACTTTTAACAGAGAATGCTTCAAAAGTTACAGAGATGACATCTCAGAATATTAAACCACACCGTGTCATGAGGTACATATTGTTTGACATTTTACAGCTTTTAGAACTATGTATCATTTATTGGTACTCTGATGCTATGATTTTTCAAGGTCAGCCTTTTAGAAAAATGATGTTCCGTATCTGTCACTATTAAACTATGCACCCACACACAAATGTGCACAAAAAATCTAATGGCTAGTGCTGCTATAAGTTAAGAGACTGTCAGCCTTTTCCATTATAACCCCTTTTCTTTCAAAGGTTTATATCCCAGCCATAAAGATTTCCTTTGGGCTAGAACCTGGTGATCATGAAATATGGAATCAAATTAAAAAAAAAAAAAAAAGGAAAAAAAAGCCCTCCATTTTTCAGCTGCTGGTAAAGTACAGCTGATAAGGGCAAGTCAAGCATTTCTTTCCTTTCTCTAAATTCTACAGGAGTTAAGAGCTCTGTTTATATCCCCTGATCTAGCACACAAAAACACAATGCTTGAGATTTCAGTCCTCCTCTTCCTCCTGGAATCTATTAGGAAAATTTAAATGTGATACAAAGAAGACAATATAACACCATACAGCGATCGGATAACATCCAAAAAATAGCTATTTGGAAAAGACCGGTGGGGCTTATTCAATTTCAAGTGGTAACAGTGCAGTAGTAAATAAAGCATTACAGACAAACCAGGAAAAGTAAATGAGGCTGGCTGGGCATTGAGAGGTCGGTAGAGTTTGAGCCTTTTTAATTTTTTTTTTTTTTCAAAAATTCAGCAGGGGATCATTCTTGAAACTATTTTACAACTGGTATACAAAATATAAATTGCAGCTTAATCATGCACAAAAGCAAGCAGTATCTCACATTATATCTCTGGTCAGGATATAAACAAAAGAAGGCTTACCTTTTATTTGGACAAAGGATAAATCTACCTGCAGTCATTGCAGCCTTTGTAAACACTACGTACTTCTGACTGGACACTGCCTCAGCACAGCTAAAAGCTAAAGGCACTTAGTGTCCTCTCCAAATCTCACTCCAAATGCACTCCACGGAGCTGACCAACTCAGCTGACCCGGGACTAGAGCGACAAAATTTTGATCTACTCTATTAAAGAAGGCAGGCATTCAAGCATGCCCAGCAAACTTTATTGTATTGGGGGAAAGGAGAAAAATAAATCTGTTTTGCTGCTGTCACCTCCTAGACCAAAACAACATTTCTCCTCACCTTTTCTCTCTGCTCTAAATGCTTGAGTCTTGCTTTTTGAAATTGTGCAAATGGAACATAAAAACTTTCAACTTCTTATGAGGAGAAAAAATGTTAAAAAAAGCTGGAAAATCACAATGGATATTGGATATGATGACTGCCTTCCAAGAAGCACAAGAAGTGCATTCCTTTCATTCAGTTACCAAACTAGTTTCCCTTACTTAAAAACAAACTGCCAAATACTTCCTACTACAGGTCAGCATTTTTTGCTACCAAGTCTTTTCAAAATTCTGTTCAAAATTATGTATATTTCAAATGAAAAAAAAAAAGTTTTAAAGCATTTTCTGTGCCTGGTAAGAAGCTACAGAACTGTCAGTATAGGCTTCAGCGGGAAGATAGGTATGTTGACAGGTAAGGTTAAATTCCCTAAAAGACAAAAGGACAGCAGGGTTTGCAATAAATATTTGCTTAGTGCCTGGTAGAATTCACAGACATGAGTTAGACAGGTAAGATAGACTTCGAATGAGACCAGAAAATCAAGTGGAAAATTCATACACTTTATAAAGGAGACGAGCCACTCACTCAGAGTCCTGCCTGACTTGATCTTTAAATATTTGGGAAGCACCTAACCACATTATTAGTGCGTAAACCAAGACATTATCCTTTGATTAAGCTACTAACAGTTCAGAACACTTTTGTGAAGGAAGCAGGCAATTCATTATACCTTGTGTTGGCCGAGAGATTCAACTGAGATGCATAACAGTCAGTTTTAAGGGCCTAATTAATATTTACTAAAATACCCAAAGTGGAATACCTTCTGCACACCGCTTGCTTTCCTTAACATCCCAACCCCTACCTGCCTTCATCCTGGGCAGGTGATTCAGGGAACTCTTCCTGGATTGGGTCCAATTACAGAAATGTCCTGGCTGCAGACCATGCCAGGGCTTGAGAACAGATACAGAGATCTAAATAATAATCCTATAGGTTATCATGCTATAGTCACACACATTCCTCCACTAATAAAAATGCGCGTGCCTACAGGACTGATGGCAGCTGAATGCCAGGGACTAGAAGGAAGAGGACTAAAAGGTCAGGGGAGCTGAGCAGTTAGACTTAAGTGATGCCTGGTATGACAAGTAGGTAGTTAAAACTCTGTGAGGGTTCAGAAAATTCCAACTAGTAGTCCTAAAATTTATCATTAGCTCTGTACATTTTCACATAGTCCCCAAAATAATCAGTAATTACAAACACAGCTTTCTGAGTGAAGATAACATTCAATACTCTTTAATGGAATCAAGACAATGGACCTTCGTTTTGGTGAAAGTATATGATGAAACAAGTGTATCCCTTCTCATTGCCCTCTTTAACAGTTTAAGAATAATGAGTAGAGAAGAGCTGTGTTTAAATTCAGAGGACACCTTCCACCTACTTTATGCAGGGAATTTGATTAATATGTCAGGAAGAAACTGCAACTTTAAAACCCATCTTATTTCATTATCACATAAAATAGTTGGAACCTAATGTTATTGTTAAAAGAGCTTTTATGTTAAATCCTCTTTTATGACCAATAGATGAAAGCATGTAATGGATTTAGGGACATAATTTATAAAGAAATCCAGAACATGCATGTTACTACATATCCATTCCTAAAAGACAGCAATCTACTAGAGGTTTTTTAATTCTTAAGCTGGATTCTTCTATAAGGTTTTTAGAATACATTATGGAATTAATCTTTTACAAAATTTCCAGTTCCACTGATAAACACATGAACAGCCACAGTGACTTCAAAAGACCAATTTAAACAAAAGTAACAAAACAACATGAGAAATCCAGCACCAATGCTATTTAAATACACCAGTTATTTAGTGAAGTTTGTTGATAAAAAAACTTCCTGCAGTTCCTGGCACAGCAGTTGCAAATAGCGTATCTTCTTGCTAGCTGAGTACTTGCGTGTATTTGTCTATTTGTGCATGTGCATACGTATATTTGGTTTATATTGTCAAGGAGACTCATAGAATATCCTGAGTTGGAAGGGACCCACGCGGATCATTGAGTCCAACTCCTGACTCCTCACAAGGCAACCTAAAAGTTAAACCATATATCTAGAGAAGTTGTTGAACTTATAAAGAAGAGCAGTGTTTTCAAGCGAGAAGTGAGAAAGGAATCTTCCTCAGTCCATTCACTGATGTGAAATCTGTTGTTTCATGATTAATGGTTCCTGGCAGACTTCGACACGATATAATATGTCTTTTTCCCACAGTTAAATAATATACACTTTCTGGGCTCCAGCCAAAACTGATCATAAATGAATTGTATAGAACAGAAGAAATAAAGAAACTTCCTTTTAGAGTAACTGTATAAAAACTACCCAAGAACTGTAAGTCTAACACTTTGAGATAAACCATTAGCTGGATCTTCTCAACGAAGAGTGCCAGGTGCCACCGTGAAGTAAATAGCTCACATCTAGATGTATGTCATCTTAAAACGTACATAAGAGACTGGGAGCTCCACAAGCACAAAGAAGTCCCAGGAACCACTCGCCTTCCAGAGGCTCAAAGCCTCCCCTTCTCCCCTGAACCCTGCATAGCTCGACGCATCAACTTGCAAAAACTGCCATTGGCATAAATAGAGGCCAGTAACTTACTAAGAACAAATTCCCAGCTACATATGGGGATGAAAACTTGCAAGTTGTGGGACCCCTGGGGTGTTATTTCCTTGTGAGTGTCCTCTAAAACTACCAGAGGGCTTGTATTCATTCAGATGGGTTTCACTTACAAGGCAGGTGTTGCAATGTGTGCACTCGGATTTTAATTAGTGAAATTAAACCCCTCCAAAAGCACATGCTCAATTTTTTAAACAAAGGCCTTAGAGACCAAACAAAAAGAAAGCAATAAACTACTGTGTAAATTAACCTAATTGCTTTGTTCTTACATGCCATAATCAATCATCAAGTGCCACAGCAGAAACATGTTTTTTTATCATACGGTGAAACTAGCCCATCTACAGGAGATTTCTCTGTCTTTGCCAGTATGGTCTTCAATGTTTTTCTTCTTGAAATTAAGAATAACTAATAATTGACATTTTCTTCATTAAAAAAGAAACAGAATATTTAGTTTAATTTGACTAAAACACTGCAGTAGCGTTTCTGTACTGCCCTCGTACGGAAGAAAACATTCCTCCTCCCTCCTTTCCCCCATAATGCTATGCCAACGTAAATCTCAAAAATCGGAAAACTGAGGCCAGAGGCAGATGAAAAAGAAACGTTTGGTTTGGTTGCCTATGAAGGCTCAAAGCTCAGATCTCTGAATCATATTTAAATCTCTCTAAATATTTATTTGTATGCCAGCACACAGAAGGAAGTAGCATGCTAAAACTTCAAGACTAGCCCTGAGCTGTTTGTTGCTTACAGTATTTTTGTGTTGATGCAGCGTTACTGGATACATAAGTGCTTACAAACTATGTCCCAGCAGAAGCTTCATTCTCTCTACAATGCCTCATCTCTCTCTTCACTACCAGGACATTAGGTCCCCTGCCTTTTAACTTTTCTAGATCATCACATTAATATTAAATGTTTATTTCAGTTGTTTACTCTCTGGTTGTTACATTCTGTACTTTGGGGACTCTGCTTGAATTACCTGAATATCTGGAGTTACTGCAATTGCTTCTCATTTGCAGTGCCAGGCTTGTTTAAGGTTGAGAATAGCATGAAGAGCAGTATTGCGCAAAACTATGCAAGTTTAGAAAAGGTGCATCTCCCTGAAAACATACGGCCTATGATTTGAATTTAATGTCTGATGTCTGAATTCTTTTGCGCTGCACATATTCGAATTTTAAGCAGTCAATAACAGTAATATTCAGAACACAATTTCTTTTAACTTAACAGTACCGTTATAACCTGTACCATTAATTTATTCAAGGTTGCAACAAATATGATAATGAAAAAACACACTTGAAAATGTTGCTTTAAGGAAGTTATTAAAAATTTAGTAGGATTATTAATTTATAATAGAATTCACCGCATTTCTTCTGTGAAACATTAAATGTACATTACATAAAAGAGTAATTAATATTCTTAGTTACTAATTTTGCAAACTCTTTGTCAGGAGAGCATTAATAACATGCAGCCCTAATAACCATTGGAGCGTGTGTTAAAACTTGCTGTCCAAAGCTCCATCTAGACTGAGATTAAAACTGGACTTGCCAACTCATTTATTTTCAAGGCACTTAGCAATACCACTCCAGCTTTTGGGATAAATTGAATTTTTTTTTTAATAAGATAAAAGTTGCACAAAATGTCAATTTCTGGCCCGCACTGTTGCCAGCTACAGCTTGAAATTTTGATCTAAGCACACCCTACAGATTTTGAAAGCAGAAGACAAAGAACTCAAAAGATATGCCTGTGCACATGTACAACCTTTGTCTTTTAGTATCGCATGACTTATGGCTCTGAATCTGCTGTGTTGCAAATGCAAGGCCATCCTCCCGCCTTTGCTTTCAGGGACCAGAAATCCATCAGACACTTGCATTAGCATACATATTACTGGCCAGGCTGTCGTTCTCTAGATCTGACACACAAAACCTTAGGAACACTTTAGGGTGTGCATGCATCAATACGGAAGATGTCACACAACTACACATTGGATGCTTGCAGAAGAGAAAAGAAAAGAGACGAGACACGATTAATTAGGAGGGGGTAATGAACAGATGAACAAGAAATTTGCCTGTTCTTACCAGAATGTTTTTCTCCCCCCCCCTTTTATTTTACTTCAGTGGGGGGGTTTGTTTTTTTCTTTTTAAGTGCCTTTTTGTTTTAGAAAAGAACTTTGTCTTCTTATGGATTTGAACAAGTAATGAGACATTTTGAGAACAACTGTAATAAAAAGAGAAGCAGATAACATGCCTAGGAATAAAGAGGCTGTCTCTGGGCCTGTAATTAGACATGCAATTAGTCTGGAGTGTCTCAGCTTTAAGATTCATGTTACAACTTCAATACAATATACAGCAGAACAGACCGTGTTCAGAGGTACTCTCTGTGGGTGGGTGGTCCTTCTTAAGGCTTGCACAGAGGTGTGAATACCCATCTCCTGGAGCCATACCTCTGTTTCCACCACGGGCCTATGCGAATGCTATCTCATCTTCTCTTTTGTGCACACTGAAGGGTACTTGACATTTAAAACCAGATAACGGGGGGCTGGTAGCAAAGGGGAAGGTTTCTATTCACACTAAGCCGCATAAACACCAGTCACTATCTTTGCTCAATTGTCTTTTAAACAAAGCCCACAATGCAAATACTGCTCTGTCCGAAGATGGTAAAAATGATAAAAGTCTTCCTCTCCGCTGTGACATCTCCAAGGAGAGACAATCTCATTCTGATGAATACAGTGAAGGGCACTGGTCAAAAAGGGAAAAAGTTCATTTTTTCCTGACAGGACTGACAAATATTATGTATTTGACAAATATGTGCTGGTTTTCACTTGCTTTGTGGGGAGTTGATAGAGAAAGATGAGCCAGATGTCAAATTACCTCTTAAAAAAAATCTTGATGTCACAAAACCATAGGGAAGCTAGTAGCATTCACTTAAATCCATAGTTCTTAGGCCCCAAAAATCGAAATGTCATGCCTTTGAGTCTGCACCTAGCCATTTACGGAGATTTTTACCACTTAACTAAAAAGTTATTTTATTGCTTAAAATAGCAAGTTGATGTAAAGTGTGGTCAAAGCTTCAGAGAGGGAAGAGGGTACTAAAGACCTCTGGCATGCAGAATGCATATTTTTAGTTGTTCCTTTGAGTGGCCAGGAATTGTTCACATTCCTCCGATGCAATATAGAGGAGTAGGGATAGCTGTCCTTGAAATTTTTGATTCCATCTCACTTCTTTGGTCTCCTAATATCCCTTCTCCCGCAGTCCGTGTACCTGCATCTCCCACCCTTTAACTCCTGGCAGCAACCTCTCAAAACTACTACGAAGGTGTTTCCACAAAGGAAGGAGATATCTCCCTACACACATCCCCAACAAGCCACTAACTTTCTTCTCCTGGAAAGCTTCATGAAGCCAGCATAATAAATTGATGTAATTAAGTACAGTCAACCTAAACTGAAAACTGGCTGATCTAGACGGTTCTCTGACCATCACTAGTACGAGGGTTTCAACAAAACTCCAAGCATAATCTGTAAGTTTTTCCTCCTTCCCAATAGAACCACTGTCTATCTTTTGCTGAAATAAATTTTCAGCTTGGCCAGGGTCATATGGCAAAACACAGTGTTTGCCAGCAAAATGTGTCAGCAGACAATTAAATAAGTTTTCCCTTAGAGACATTTTTATTAGTTCTAGAAGAAGCATTTTGAAATTTTAGTATCACCCATTAGACAAAATGAACCCTGATGGGCTGCAGCCTGCATTTTTTTACACAGCATCATTTGTCAAGCTTTTTGTTTAATTTTCAAGAACAAATGCAATGTTGGAAAAAGACAAGGAAACAGAAAATCCTAGATCAGAGCACAGTTTAAGCAAAAATCTCTTCTAAATTAGTTTATAAGTCCAGTAATATTATGAATTATTTTTAGAAAACAGAAAATACAGTAAGAATTCATTAACCTAATGCAGATGGTTCCTCCTTCATCCCATCATTCCTGAATAAAGCCCTTCACGGGAATAACTAAGAGACAAATGAAGCAACTCATTTAAATGAAGGCAAAAACTGTAAGACAGACGATTAACACCTCTATCCATGTTTCAGAAAACAGGGAAGAGCCAGTCCAAACCTACCGGACCTCTGATTTGCACTTGCAAAGCTCTCCAAAACACATGGTGAAAGGCAGATCTTTACTCTTGCTCCTCAGGATAAGCCACTAAGAGTTTTTGACGTGCAGAACTTGCACGTCACAAATCATGTGTTCTTGCCACAGCAATAATAAAGAGAAGAGAAAACGTGGCAATGTAAAGCAGAAGGCACAGGAATATTAACTTCATTTTTAAAGCAAACTAAGTAAGGATAACCAAAGAAATAATTGCAATTCTCACGTCTTTATGTGGAAGACTAGAAGCCTGCTTAAAAAGGCTGCAAATGGTTATCAGCTCACTAACAACAGAGGACCCCTGTGGATCCTACAAGGACGATTAAGGAACACAAGAATAAATGATCGTCCCTTCAGAACACAAAACAGAGAAGTCACTTGGATATTTACTTCAGAGACTGCAGTATCAATATAATCGTTGAGGCAGCCACTGAAACAAGCAAAAGTTTTAAGGAAGAAAGTTGTTCTTCTTTCTTCAAACCCAGCTGGTTTTGGCTGGGATAGAGTTAATTTTCTTCACAGTAGCTAGTATGGGGCTGTGTTTTGGATTTGTGCTGGCAACAGTGTTGATAACACAGGGATGTTTTAGCTATTGCTGAGCAGGGCTTACACAGCGTCGAGGCCTTTTCTGCTTCTCACACCACCCTGCCAACAAGTAGGCTGGGGGTGCACAAGAAGTTGGGAGGGGACGTGGCTGGGACAGCTGGCCCCAACTGACCAAAGGGATATTCTGCACCATATGACGTCATGCTCAGCATATCAAGCTGGGGGAAGAAGAAGGAAGGGGGGGACGTTTGGAGTGATGGCGTTTGTCTTCCCAAGTACCTGTTAAGCATGATGGAGCCCTGCTTTCCTGGAGGTGGCTGAACACCTGCCTGCCGATGGGAAGGAGTGAATGAATTCCCTGTTTTGCTTTGTTTGCGTGCACCGGCTTTTGCTTTACCTATTGAACTCTCTTTATCTCAACCCACAAGTTTTCTCTCTTTTACCCTTCCTATTCTCTCCCCCATCCCACTGTGTGGGGAGTGAGCGAGCGGCTGTGTGGTGCTTCGTTCCCAACTGGGGTTAAACCACGACAAGTTTAAGATGGTGTATCTTTATTAGTCTCTACTATTCTTTGGTTTTATCCTGTTTGGCTGATTAAGTGAGACAACTGGTAATGTTATTTGTGTAGATGACATTTTTCCCCACAGCATCATCTAAAATAACAGGCTGAGCATTCTATATTTAATTACTTTATTTCCAATTTTATATGTGCTACACCTTTTTTTTTTTTTTTTAAATGTTGGTATTTTAATCAGCATTAAATTCCAATACTTCAAGACACACAGTGGGTAACTACAGCTGAAAATGGCAAGGAATAACCAAGGTGATAAAATAGCATTCCACACCTTGATTGCTATATTTATGCCTGTCTCTCTATATCTCTCTATACTCATCTCTGAAACCAGTGAAAGCTGTGGAATGTTGGAAAGTACATACATACTCTATCCACAGATTCCTGGAATTTAACCAAACTGAAAGTGCTTTTGTTTATAGGCCCATAAGGTTATCAGTAGAAACAGGTGCAAAATGAGTATGAGAGATGTGTGGTAGCCAGCAGTTTTGTCATTTTGTGACTATCTGGTACATGCTCCCTTGTTATTCTTGATATTGGCAGCAAAAACAATTAAAGCACTTTAAGATAGGTGCACTGCTTATTACAGTACACATAAGTTAAAACACATAAACCTATTTGCTGCTGAAATGCAAATTTCTCTTTCTAAACTAGCAAAAATCTCTTCAAGTTTTTGAACAGTACATTGTACGGTTTAAGAGTAGAAATTTAGAAACATCAATTACAAATAATATCTGGGGCTACTGCTCTTATATGAGAAATATTTGGATTTTTTAATAACTTAATATAGGCAAGAATTCTATTTTATATCCCTGCTTAAGCTGGCACATTTTATCATCGCACTAAACTATTCCTTAAATGTGAAAAGAAAGTACTGAGCCTCTCATTACACTACTGGCTATAGGAACAGTAAATTTCATGGCAGTCATACGTCCAAATGTTGGTAATAATACATAAAATATATCCTGAGAAGTTTTTAGAGAGGAAGGCAAATAATGTAGAGTGAACATATGGGGAGGTACTGTTGAAGGACATTCTCTTCCCAGCCCGGGGGACGCTATTTCACCTGTGTTCCAGCAGTCTATCCCTGTGCACACTCATTCACGTTCCAACTCAGAAGGAGATCAAAAGCAATTTTATATTCTGCTGAGGCATTTTAGTAGCTTATCACGCTACTTGTATAACTTCAACTGTGGTCTCTCCTGACTCTCTCCACTGCATTTCAAATTTCAACATCTAACATCTCTCCACTGAATTTCAAATTTCAACATCTAAGTGGAAAAAAAATCCATTTTCAGTTAGCTTGCCATCAGTGTTAAAGCAGGGGACTTTTAAAAAAAGAGCTATCTTCTACTAAAAAACCCGAAGAGTAGGGACAGCTCTTACACTGGGGATTATAGGGTCCATCCCTACCAAAACATTAGCGGGTCAGCTTGGTCAAGTATTTCTCAATCGTTTTACTCGTGTGTTAAAGGCCCAATGGACATGCCAATGCCAAACCCAAAACCACAGCACACCACAACCATAAGTGTATTGTGCCTGAGCAGTGGCCTCAGCGCAGGGGGAGGTAGGGAGGGGGAGTTAGGGAAAGGGTGAATTTGTCCCAGCTAAAAAGCATAAGAGCTGCTCCTGCTCTTGCAATGAACTAATCCCAATATATTTTTCAACAGATATTCTGAAGCTCTAGAAGAGTATTCCCGCTAAAATGTTTTTATTGCCTCTCTCTATTTCATGGATGCAGAAATTAGGATAAAGATTTAGATACGTAAGAGAAGGAGCTTCATGTAGCAGAATGCTGGGATCTATCTGAAGCGACAAAGGCTACTGCTGATGAAGGGAACGTTTTAGGTGAAAAAACAAGTTTCACTTATGTAAAGGTGTGGGTTTTACCTTGTACCAGTGCACCGCATCAACACATTGTATTCACTGCATGAGGTAATTATCACTGTTTCTTGACTGAGCAAAGATGTCATACATGTACAAATTGCACTTAGGTAGTTGAGAGCAGGAGGAAGCTCTCAGCCACCCAACAGCAACAACACAAGGGCTCAGGTGAAAACAGGCAGAACAAGAGAAAGGGCATACAATAAAAAATACTCCTTTCCTCAAGGACTTGTATGTGAAAACAGAGGGTGTAGAAGAGAAGTTATCACCTCATTTCATGCTGCGAATCTCCCAAACTATCCTTCCAAACACATTCCAGTAATGCCAGACAGATGGCAAAGAGTGATTTCAGTGGTTCTAGGTGAGGACATCTGGCTAAAAGCCTTATTATTCATTTGTTTCCTTGATCCTTTCAAAGACATTCAAGAACGGTTTGCCTTGCTAGTGTTTTCTAACATTTATGCCTACTTCCCCCATTGCACTTGTTTTCAAGAGACAAAACCTTGCAAATGGACAAAGGGATGGAAAGAGGCTGCTGCATTAGAACTCACTGGGCAATACAGTCATAAGAAAATATAAATATTGTTTGAAGATGTAAGTGACGTTTTTTCCTGCTCTTTAGGGAGAGCTGCTTGGAAGCAAAGAAGGACAACAACAGAGTCAATTCTTTGCTGCCTGACTGCAAAAACCAGGAAATACTTCTTCTGTTTTGGATATTCTTTCCAAACCTGTGATGACAAGACCTGTTACTGCTGTGCTTTGAAAATCCTACCAAGCGGCAAAGCCCAAGAGCCACATCACCAATTCACTACTCACCACTGCTTCCTAGTAGAAATAATGACTGGAAAGACAAATAAACACCAAGGCAGGCATCTTGTAAGGAAGTGGAGCTGAAATAAAAACTCTCACTGAAGCACTAACAAATAAATAAATACATGACAACCACTCATGGAAAAGAAAATCAATAACTGAGAAGTGAAATTTACAGTAAGAGTAATTTGACTGTCTAACACAGAGAATGACAGCTCTGAAGAGCAACAGAAAGAAACTGTAAACATGTACAATATATCAAGTACCCAGTGATGAGAGGCAACTGGAACGACACTCACATCTGTGTCTTACTTTATCACTCATAACCACCCAAAAACCATGAAGAATGACGAACCTGCTTTACAAGCTACATATCCTGGTCCTGCAGTCCAAGCACATGTAAGTGACAGGATAAAGCAGACTAAATGTAGGTATTTTAAGCTTAGCATCACCTGTGATATTATATAGTTCCAAGCAGCCCAAGTGAGACCTACAACGTAAGCATACAGCTGCAGGCAAGTCCTGACTGACAGCCAAGAAAAGCAGTGAATTATTGTCACCCACATACAGATGGAAAACTTGGGCATAGACAGATTATGTACACATGCCTCAAGGAAGCTGCCTTTGGGAAGAGATAAAGTTTTATTTTAATCTAGCTGTAAGCTTACCTGTGTTTGAAAATGACTCCTGGAACCAGAGCCTGAAACTCCCACCCTTCCTGCTAATTAATTTAGCTGAATTTTTATGCTTATGTCAAACTGCTTGTAAGAATTCTAAGTTCATTCTCCTGCCTGTGAAGCTACTTAAAACACAATGTCT
>NW_008825271.1:2081555-2085984 GCF_000699105.1 Pygoscelis adeliae
TGCAACTTGTATATTATAAATAATAATATGTATACAACTGTAACAATGTTCTCAAATCAAGAAAGAAAACATTTGACATATTAAAAGTATACTACTGACTTAACATTTGGCACGCATAGTTCCTTCTCTATCCTTCCTTTGTTGTAATTTTTTCAGATTACAGCCATCACATTAATCTTCTGAGTATGCTGTAATATTTTTAGCTCATATAATTTAGGTCAGTCATGTATTTGTTTATTTTCTTTAAATACCCTCCTGCATAGTAGAAACAAAATGATGGAATACAAGTTACACATCATTCTTGCAAATGGGGCAAAATGGGCAGAAATAACCACTCAGCTAAGGAGAATTTCTTTTTAATAGAAATAATATGGGGGAAGAAGAGAAGAAATATTTATATGGTAATAACCTTAGAAACTTCAATAAAGAGCTAACTGCTGTTGCAATCCTAATTGCATTATCAGTAAAATATTTTAATTTGATGAAGAAATTAATGGAAGACTCTCTGTCACACAGTGTTTCTTCGCAGAACTGACATTGACACCTGTCTTTTTAAATCCTTGTAGTGAAAGTGCATAAAAGCAATACGTGATATAAGCCACTCTATACAATCTCATTCTGAATAAAATCCAATGATTTTATTTCAGTTAATGTGAAAATCCTTTCTAACTGTTAATGTTTTCATAAAGAGTTCAGTCTCCACTGTCAGAAAAATTTAAACCCCAGAGGGAACTTCTGAAGTATAAACATGATAAAGATTTCTTGATGCCTTTTATATAACACATTTCATACCCCAAGATGAAAAATCTCGGTGTATGAACAGTTCCCATAAGCCTTTTCTATGCAGATGCTTTTCTTTTTTATCCCAAAGCACAAATACAGTATAAATAGCAATGACAGAGTTTCAGCCTTCATAATGTTAGCTTATAAAATAAATATTAAAGATCACATAAAGGGACACTTCCCATTATAATAATGTACAACAGACAGCAGGCTTTGTGTCACTCCCTATGGAAAATGTGCCAAACATGCTCTTCTGTATAAAGTACATAGCTGAGAAATTCAAATTGCGAAACCTTTGTTCTCCTGCATGTAAATTGCCTTCTCAGTATTGTGTGCCAGAAGGGCTTGCTATGCCAAAAAGAAAGCAGTCGGGAGGAAAAAGAAGCAGCAGGAAGTAGGATGTGAACCTGGTGTTACTCTAAAATGCATACAATACATTTAAAATGTGAGAATCAGTAAGACAAAGAGCTGGGTAAGCTACTGCTGCAGCTACCAGATGTGGCAGGTATCTCTGAAACTGAGGCAAGTTTGGCAAAGTTGTTGCCATTCTTCCAAAGTGAGGTTCATGGGCCAATAACCAGGCTGACGTGCTGACAAAATACAAGAAATGGCTTCCTCATGGTGACCGCCTTGCCTCCTTCAGCCACGCTCCAATAACAGACACGGTCACACATCTTTGTAGGAACAATTTGCACCAGAACACATTCTGATGGACCTCATTGCTCGCAAATCTACATGGCTGGCTGCACTTAAAAGGGTCATCTTTCAACAAAGTTCAGCTCTGGGTCAATTTTATCAGTCAGGTCGACATTATCTTTGCATGCTTTCTTGGAGGAGAGGTGAACCGTTATCAAATATACAACACCTGAAACAGACTACTGTTTCATTTTTCTTTCTTTTATTGCTCAGTTGTAACAGCGTTTAATACTTGAATTAGCTCATTTTTCACTGTAAAAGCAAGTGTTCGGGTTTGTGGTGTAATTAAACAGTTGGAGCTAACTTTTTGGAGCCTCTGTTTCATTGGAAACGTCAAAAAAAGTTTTCAGTATTGAATCGGACTAAACATACATTGAAAAAAATCAAAGCAACCCATGAATGGAGTCTGCTATGTTCTGCCATCATCATTGCTATGGTGATACAGAAACAGCAATTTCATTGTGTGAACTAAGTTTCTGCTTTGGACTAGTGTAAGGCCACTGGAGCAAGCAGGGAACCCACTTCAGAGCTTCCAAGTCTGTTCGGCTTTGTTTCCTGCTTCTTGCAGAAAGAGAGATTCTGGTTTCTTTCCTGGACAAAAATGTTGGTATTTCCTACATTGAAAGCTGTCTCCTTGACTGTACAAACATTTTTAGAGGGTATTTACCCCTATAAAGCCTAAATTTTAGTCAATGACATGGGCATTACTTTTATGGCATCTAAATCCTATCAGAAACGCACTCACAGTCAGACAAGGGTTTAGCTCCAGTAGTGTAAACTCTGCTGCTCTCGGTTTCACAACTCTCAAGAGTGTTCAAAATGCATATATTGTATTGGGGTACTTAAAAAAAAAAAAAAAGTCTTTATAAAAATCTGTCCTGTATCTGCAAGAATGAATACCTTTGACTTTTTTATTCATTCTTTTTCTGTACTAAGTATTTATCATCGCATCTGAAAAACACACATGAAGAACAACTGAGAAGAATTTTGGTCAGAACAGAGTCTATACCAGCAGGATTTGTGTTTTGCTCTCAGCAGTTACTCATTCAGCACATGGAAAAACAAAAACACCATAAAAAACTGCAATAGCAATAGCCACTGGCCACACAGGATGGCTTTGTGTGCTATAAAATTTGAGACGCTTTTACAGGGAAAGACACTGCTAAAATTGTAATTGCTCACAGATTTCATAGAACCATAGAATATCTCGAGTTGGAAGGGACCCATAAAGATCATCAAGTCCAACTTTCTGCTCCTCACAGGACACCCTAAAACTGAACCATATGACTAAGAGCATCATCCAGACGCTCCTTGAACTCTGACAGGCTTGGTGCCGTGACCACTTCCCTGGGGAGCCTGTTCCAGTGACTGACCACCCTCTCCGTGAAGAACCTTTTCCTAATGTCCAACCTGAGCTTCCCCTGATGCAGTTTCATACCATTTCCTCATGTCCTATTGCTAGTCACCAGAGAGGAGATCAGCACCTCCCCCTTCGCTGCCCCCAGGGCACCCCTCAGCCTTCTCTTCTCCAACCTGAACAAACCAAGTGACATCAGCCACTCCTCTTAAGTCTTGCCCTTGAAGCCTTTCACTGTCTTGGTCACCCTCCTCTGGACACACTCTAACAGTTTGATGTCGTTCTTATATTGAGGCACCCAAAACTGCACATGGTACTCGAGGGGGTGCCGCACCAGTGCAGAGTGGGACAATCACCTCCCTCGAGCTTCTAGCTCCACTTGTTTATTCCTCATGTTGCATGCATTAGTATAGAGACATTTCAAACATGCTCCAGTGTACTCAGACACATCACAGAGCAGACTGAAGGACCCCGCCAGCACACTGTCCCTCAAACATTGGCATGCCATCCCATGGCTTATCCCTAGCGAGCCTGGTTTTATCCCTTTCCCCCTTCAAATCTAGTTTAAAGCTCTTTCAATGAGCTTTGCTAACTCTTGTGTGAAGATCCTTTTCCCCCTTTCAGAAAGGTGTGTCCCATCTGTGGCTAACAGGCCTGGTATCATATAGACCATCCCATGATCAAAAAACCCAAAATTCTGCTGGCGACACCAGGCTCAGAGACAGGTGTTGATCTGCTGGGTCTGCCCTCATCATTCCCTGCAACTGGAAGGATAGAGGAAAACACTACTTATGCTCCTGAACCCTGAGTCATCCCAAGGCCCTGAAGTCTCTTTTGATTGCCCTCAGACTTCTAGTTGCAACTTCATCGCTGCCTACATGAAAAAGCAATAATGGATAATAATCTGGGGGCCATACCAGGGTAGGAAGCTTTCTCTTCACATATTTAACCCAGGCCCCAGGGAGGCAGCAGACTTCCCTAAGAAGTGGGTCAGGTCAGCAAATTTGGCCTTCTGTTCCCTTCAGAAGGGAGTCTCCTATGACAGTAACCCATCTTTTTTTTTCTTAGGAGAAGTGGTTTTGATGCTGGGCATAGGTCTACTTCACCTTGGCAACACCTCCAAGCTAGATGGACCATTGTCCTCATCATTGTTTCCTTCCACTTGCAGAGCCTCATACCCATTATGCAAGGGCGCCTGGGAAGGTGGGGTAGTCACAGAGGAGACGCACGTGCCGGCTGCGCCGGGCAGGAACTTGTCACCATTGCTCCCTATTCCTTAAGTCACTGTGTTCAGCCAGGCGGAGAGAGGATAGGGAATCCTCCGTATCGTGTGTCCTGTCTGCCTGCTGGGCCTGTCTCAGGGAAGGCAGGGTGTGATTCCAGTAGTCTCTCTCTCTCACACTCCCTGATACTCCTCAACCTACTCACCTCCGCCCGGAGCTCTGTCAATAAGCGGAGGAGCTCCCCTCCCTGGGCGCACCTCCCACAGGTGTGCGCACCGCGGCCGCCCGCTACTGCCATAAGAGCGGGGCACAGCCTGCAGCCTGGCACCCGGGTGGCAGCGTGTTCCCACCGCAGCTCTGTCTGGGAAGC
>NW_008825271.1:2086066-2099496 GCF_000699105.1 Pygoscelis adeliae
GTCCGCCGCCGCCCCGTAGCGGCTTCTTTTCTGGGGGCGGGGGGGCTCGGCCGCGGTGGCTCCTGGCCCCGCCCAGGTCTCGTCATCCACTCTCGCGAGAGCTGCGGGCTCCCGCCGGGCCTCTCCGCTCCCCTGAGGTGTCCCCGGTTCAGGAGCGCGGCCCGTACGCCGCGCTGGGGGCTGCGCTGCCGATCGCGCCTCGGCGACAGCTCCCAGTTTGAGTTAATTCACTGCATAAACTCAAACGATATTTCTTCACCCAAGAAAATGGCTTGCCAGTACTTAACATTTCTTAAAAAACAAAAAAAAAGTGAAACGCAAAAATCTTCTTCTCCCCGCCTTGTCAGCAGTGTGAATTCACACCCTAAACTATGTAGCTGCTTACTGCATATGTGGGAAATGAATAATGAAACCCTATATGGTGTACAGTAAAATGTAAGCACCTACTAAATAAGAGCCCTTACAAAGCCATGTAAGATACGGATATTACATGCCTCTGGACATACGATAAATCAAATTTTATAATGTGAGAATAAAACTTCTACCAACCTTTATCTCTACCAAAACCGGGAACAATAAAGCAGTTGATGTTTGAGATTGTCAAATCCAAACATATTTTGCCCGGGGAAAGGCGGCCAGCCCTGATAATTTTGCATTATGACTGAGTTTATTTGTGTCCTAGATTAACCCTTGTGTCTTCAGATGCCCCCTGTCTTATTTCTGAATTGAGAAATGCATACACCAGTGATCATTATTACCTCCAAGAGACATCATAATTTCAGGAAATGAACCATCAAATTAGAAATTTTTTTACGCCTTTTTTTTTTTTTGCAACATTTCTATGCAGCTGGTTTGGTGTGAAATGATGCATAATGCTCCAGGAGTAAAAGTAATAAGGATCCATTTATATTACATATCAGGAAGGGTAATTTTATCAAATTCATAACACTGAAAAAGTAAGATTGAACATTTACACAGACAGAATGACAGATAATACAATAATATATCTAGGAGAAAAGAGAGAGAGATGACTTACTATGACTGCAGGTGTTTGAACTATTCTTCCTATACAGGAGCCTATTTAAATGGAAGAATACGGTGCATGTAAATTCTACAGTCCACAAGCTTAAATTTAACAAGTGAGAATATTTTAAAAGCTTGATTCAGTGCAGGGAAATACATGCAGAGAAGACCAGAAAGTAAGGGCTAATCTGTCAAGTCTGCACTATGTTCTGTACTGCACTACTACTGTACTGCACTACCAGTTACAGTACTAGTTTGTGGAAGAAAAAAGTTCTCTTAAAAAAGAAAAAAAGGAAAAGTTTCTTCTATATGGGTGAATTCAGTTGAAAATGTTCCTATGAGAAGTTTGGTGTTAGTTTGCTTTTATCAAACAAACCATAACAACAGCTTCAAAATTATTACATCTTTTTTTCCCTGTCAAGTAAATTTTGTTTTTTCTTCACAGGAGGTATTAGACCCTGTTTTGAAAGAGATCATGGCAGGATGTAGCTGAACAAAGCCCAATGAGAGGTAGCAAATCACTCGCATCCCATTTACCATTTTGAGGCTTCTGAGGAAGGAATGAAGGAAGATGAATTTGTGCCAGGGAAGAGGTTAATCCTCAGCCTTATCTTCCCAAGTTTAAAATCCATTTCTAGGCTTAGTTCCTTAGTTTTTGATTAATCACCTCTGCTCTAAAGCATTTTTTGTGGTTTTATTTCCTTTCGCTTTAGTTCCTTCCTCTTTACTTCTACCAAATCTACATTGCCTACTTTCATCAATATCCTTTTGATTTCTTCCTTCATTTTCTTTCCCCAGTTCTACCTCATGAAACGTAGCGCTGTCCCTTACATTGCCAATCTTGTGCCATCTGATATCTTTCAAGAAAAGCATACAGCCACCTAAGTGGCATTAGAGATTTACTGGACTTTGTTTCAGACTTGCTATCAGGTCTCTTTGACGTCTTCCTAGGCCAGACTGTATCTACAACACCCAGTGACTTCACAATCTTTAATTTCACCTTCTGCTGCTGTTCTTCTCATACCTAAATCTTTCTGCTTTAAAGTGCACAGATACCTTTCAAATTTAACTTGCATCCTCTCCTTTCATCACTTCATCCACTTCAACCAGTATCATATCCTCCTTCTACTTAGACACCAGCTCTGAAGTGTCTGCCCTGCTCTATCTGTTAACGTGCCCTGGTTGCATACCCATAGCTTCCTACCTTAGTTTCCTTCCTTCAGCTTCCACACATGCTTTGATATTCCAGATTTTAAAAGAAATGTACATCGTTTAATATACATTATCTCTTGATGACTTTGTATGCCATTTACTACACTGCCTTTTCCCCATAGTATACCTTGTATGTATGTATGTATTTACCAGTACGGGGAAAAAAGTATTCCCCATGCCTGATAGAGCCCCAGGTGTGGCAGTGGAATACCTGACCAACACCTTCATTCTACCTCCTAATTACCTGCACCTTTCATTCTACCAAATTCACCTTACCAAAGACTTCTATAAAGACCTTTATTTTCCAAGATGACAGCCATATTCATCATAAGCAGCTGTCTTCCCCAACTATGTTTTCCCTAAATGCCAAAATATTCCCGGCTTTCAAGGCTGGAGACTACACGTGCCTAGTCAAACAAAAGTATCGTTCAACCTGGGAGCTTTGGCCAGAAGGATTTCTTAGGGACCTAAGTGTTTCACAACCAATTTGGATGAACAGTTCTGTACTAATTCTAAATAATTACTTTATCAGTACCTAATTTGTCTAACGGGATTGAGAAAGAACTTCAATTTAAGACTGATTTGTGACTGTCATGTGTAACCAGTGTTCTCCAATAAGCTGTTTTCAGATAAAAGAGAAAGACCACTCATTTTGGTCTAATGCCAGTTCATAACTTTAACATAGATATTTACTGCAATATTCAGCTAATCTGTAGCTTCTTGCTGTTGCGTTAATAAAGTCTTCTTATTTTTCTACTTTATATATCAATAATGTCACAGGGGAGACATTTTACAGAACATCCATAAAAATGCTTTCTTACATTACCTTGCAATTTCACATTTCAGAAAGTTCAGCAATTTATCTTGAAATAGAGAAGAAAACCTAATCTAAACAGGGAAACAAAAAACCTACACAGCAATTTATAAGGAGATGCCTACAGTAATACAATTTCCATAAAAAACTATGACCAGAAGTAGGTTTCCATAAGCAGAAAAATAGCAGAAGTTTCAAAAGGATTTTCCTACCAATATTTTAAAGGCATCTAACTGTTGTCGATGATATCTATATTATTAATGTAGTAATAACAGTAAAAAATTACGCAGCTATTTCCTTCCCAGGACAAAAAAAAAATAGTTTGGTGATGATGAGTTTTAAGTTTTAATTCACCAATCTTGCACTACAAAACTTTTCTGTAATTAAGCAATGGGTAGACTGGGTGGAGACAAGGAATAGAGACAAAAAACCAAATTGCTTGAGAACAGTTTTGCAGGAATGTTGTAACAGTCAGAAAAAGACCAAAAAAACCAAAAAACCAAAAAAACCCAAAAAGCCCAACCCTCATTAGCAGTCCTTCTTTCGAAGTTTACACCATGAAATGGAAGACTCAGTTGAATTCCAGGCCATACTCCAACAGGAGAATTCAATTAGCTGTTTACTATGGATTCTTTTTTGATTCTTGACCCTTGTTCCCCCTCTTTCTCCCATATTTTCCTTACCACAGTTTGCAACAAGGGTCAGATGTTTCCACTTGTTAGGGCTGTGTTACAAAAAAAAATCCACAACGGTGACACGCCATTCCCTTCTCTTATTTTTTCCCCCATCATGAGCTAGAGGATTATGAAAGATAGCCAGTAAAGAAGGTGGCTGGTGATAACTGTTACAGATAAAGCCAAAGCATCCAGGACACCAACAATTTTAAACACTTCTTCTAAAGCTCAGCTTTCACTGCATTTCCCTCTTAAATTCAACATCAATGCAAAAGGGGAAGATTTGCAAAGGCTGCAGCTAATTCTTATTAGAAATGGAAATTGTCTAAAAAATTCTTCTAGACATCAGTGTTTTACAGGAGTTATGGAGTACTGCAAAATAGTTCTTTATTTCTGCTTCACATTGCAAAAGACAACCCACCTTTTCACAAGAAATTTGAAAATCACATCATGGAAGGAATTACTACTCCTGTTCCCAAATTGCTTTGGAATAATTTTTTGCCTTTTGATTTCTAGGTTCTTAAAGGTGCCAATTTGGATATTGGAAACTCATCTTCATTCTTGATAACCCAATGCATGTTATAGAACCATGCTACTTATACTTACAGTAATTTCTCCTTTTTTTTGTTTAAATACACCTGCCAATACACTAATAGAACTTATCACAACGAACTATAAATCTTCTCCAATTATTGTAGTAATCCGACAAATTGCCTGGAGTCTACATGACACATTTGGGATATCTTCTGTCAAGTATCAACTTCATCTACCCAAGTTAATTACATTATATCTTCTAGAGTTATTGCCTCAAAGCAACCCAACTCATCTGACTTTTGTAACAACTTGGGGCTCACACAGCAACAACTAACAAAATAGTTCAGTTTTTTGAGCGGTTACAGGGATCTGAATTGAATGCCTTGTGCTATTACTTTTTGATATGACGTTGGAACATCTGCAGCTCTGCACAAAAGGAATTTGCTTAACTTGCTCACAGTTGATTTAAACGAGCTACAATAGATGAGAAAGTTGGCTCCTAAAACATGCAATCACAGCTTGTAACCTCATTATTACAAACTTAATCAACCTGTTCCTAGCCTTGCAGTTGTTTTTACTAATCTGTTCACATGAGATTAGTTGTTTTACTCTTCATTTGCATTGTGGCAAACTCAGAATCATGCCTAATATTGCATGAACTTCAGGCAGTAGTAATTCCGCCAAGGTTTAGTTAGACAGTACCACTGACATGAAAAAAACCTCTGCATCCCACCTTGTAAATCTAGGGGTTTCCTATCTTTCTGAGCTCTTAGAACTGGTCTTTTAGTGCCTGCAGGTGTCAAGTGTTTATTCTCCATTCTGACCTACAGGGTAAACCTGACTTTTTCTACAAGTGGTGGAATGGGTTATAGCTAAACCCCTTATTAACTGTCTCATGTAACAGTCCTAACCTTGGCTGAGTCATTCATCTTCCATGCCCCTAGGCAATGGCTTAGAGAGGGAACCACAATCCTGGAACATTTGGCGTCATTTTATAAAGGTCACCTTGGGTTTCCCTAAACTTTTACAGCCCAACAAGTATTTCTTGTTAGTGCCACCAGAGAATGCCCCAATTTCTGTTTGTACAGATTCTATGGACTTAAAGAGCAAACTGACTACAAAAAATTTCGGACAGTTAATCAGGCTTGGGTCTGATCCACAAAATGCACACGCCTCAGTTTCCCAGTTCTGACTGTGCTTTCTCCTTGCAATTCAGCCCTACAGAGCTGTACCACTTAGAAAGAAGCACCTCAAACAACACAAGAGTACTGCACAGATTTTCTAGATGCATCCTTGTAAACTGGCAATAAATTCAGTCCCATAAACTTTGAATTGACGGGGGACAAGAAGCACTAGAAGGGTCTTGCCACAGCACTGTAAGAGCTTGAGGGAACAATGTCATACCCCACAGTGTTCGGGCAGGGGAAGCAACAGTACTGCTGAGAGATACCTCCCGTCTTGGAATTTCCTGCAGAGAATGGGACAGAGGCTGGGGCAAAGAAAACATCTGCAACTCCTTTAAGATCCAAATAGTATGCTTCTTTCTGATCACAGCTTTAATATACCTGCACTTTTAGTCTTGATAATTTATAAGTCGTGCCCAACCTGGGCAAATAGAGTTCATGTAGCCATGCCAGCCATACCAGCTTTACCAGCTGGCGTAAGTCCATGAATGCACACACCTACACAATTGAGGAGGGGGCACCTGGAAGACAGAACGATAAAGGCAAATCGAATTCTGACATTATTAGTTCCAGTAATGCTTTTAGTCCAAATAATCCTACTCCTCTTTTAAAAAGTATTAACAAGTAGTGTGCACATAGTTCAGGACAAAGGGAGAAAGAATGGGAGGCAGAAAGAAAGATACTAATTTTATTATGAAGTTACCCCATATACAGACTTACAATTAACTGTCCTTTTATACGAAAAAATATGTTTTGGGTGGTTTTTCTAGTTAATTTTTCTGGACTTTCTCTTCCAACTGGCCTGAAATTTTTCATCTGAAGGCTAAACACTTAAGGAAATATATCTGCATGTCATATGCAAATAATATATGTCTTACACATTCCATCACACAATCATGGCTTTTCAAAATTGCCACATCCACACAGGCACACACACACACATATGTGACAAATAAATGTAATGGTTTCACTTCATGTAAGTTCTATCAAGGCTCCTTACACAGAAGAATTCAGAACTGGTAGGAACACACCAGTCACTGAGTTCAAGCCTCCGCTATACCTGGCAAACCAATTCTGTAATAGAAAACAGCTACAGTAAGGATGGGGTAAAGGATGAATTTTAATGACCACCGGTCTGCAGTGCAATTAACGTCTTGCTGTGCTGGGTTCCATAGTTACTGAATTGGGCTCCATAATTACTGACATGGCAGGTGCATTATCTTACCATTATCTCTCACACGCTGGTTAAGAGACACAGCTCAAAACCTGTGCCCAGAAAACTCTTCCATTATGGATTATCAGCACAATCTGTTCCCTATCTGTCACCAGTCAAGAGACTGGGTTTTCACAAAAAGACAAGCAGACGATATTTAGTTTTGTGTATGTAATGTGGCTTATCAAAGTCTAGAGCCTAGGATGAGGCCATATATTTCTTTTCTGTGAAGCACACTTACCTCAGCTAATGTGGTCATGTACCCTTGTGAAGCTGGAGGGTGCTTCCAACAGCAGTTTTAAGGATTGTATATAAAACAATTTGTTCAGCACAACTCATTACATACCACAGGTACAGTATGTAATGTTCTGCGGTTTTAGAAAGGGAGATTTTTTTTAAATTTTTTTTTTTTTTTAAATCCTGGCAGGGAGGAATTGCTTTCCTTTTTTTTTTTCTATGAAGAGGGGGACAAGGTAGGTTCCAGCATTGATTGTCTACTTCCTAACCTATTTAGAGAAAATAGAAAAAGTTTACTAGTCACTAGCACAGAGAATAAAATTCAACTACAGAAAATTCATGACACTAAACCTGACAGGGGAAACAAATGAAATTAAACCCAGGAAGGGTCTCATACTTATTACAGAGCTCAGTTTTGACTTTAAGTGCCATATGGTGCAACAAGTGCTTTTTTGGCAGATCTCTCTGCTAGCTTCTTAAATGGCACTAGGTACCTTCCTACAATGAAAAGAAATTAAACAGCAAGAAAGACAGAGTAAGTTGTATCAACAGTTTGTAAGAAAATAGCATTGGAAAGTTATGTGAGAACCAATCTTACAAAAGTAAGTTCTTCGGCTGCTTATCAGGAAGCAACAAAAATTTGAATTAAATTGCCTAACGCTATTTCTGACTCATGGCTGCATGACAACAAAACTCCTTAAAAAAGCAAGCTTAATGCCCATCTAATTTAGCATAATTCTTTTCATACTGTTATACAAACAATACTAATTAAACCAAATGGCTGAATCATGGTTCACTTTTGTTTTAAAAAATCTTCATGTAAATTATGATATAAAGCCAAATGTTTCACAGCTAGAAATTTATGGCGGCATATCATTTTATTGGCACAGTAAAAGGCTATAGTCATGTTAACATCTCTGTGTATAAAATGCTGATCTGCTGTTTAATGTCCATCCTCCTCTACTCCCTTCTATTGAGAACCATGAAAATCAGTCTTTTGCTGGCTTTTGGACAATTGTTAACTTCCTTTAGCTCAAAAACTTTTATTTACTTCCTTCTCCCCCACATGCAGGGCCAGCCATAAAAAGTCCAGGAGCAGCTATAGTGCAGGACTTGAAGGGTTATGGGGACTATTTATTTACCCGCTTCAGTGTTCACTTCTGTGCCTTTACAAAATTTCTGTGCCAGAGGGGCAAAAAGGTGGTTTAGCAAAACTGAACAGTGTAATAACAAACATCTAAAGTGTCTGCAGCACAGCGAAGGAAAGATAAGAGCTTATATTGTTCAAGTGACTCGGAACTTGGTAATTCATATCTGGAGCCGATGCTATTTTCCTTTGCTGTGCGGTGGGAAGGGCGAGGTTGCTGTCAGCCACATGGATAGCATTACACCCCCAAGGTCTACTCCAGACGGCACGAGTACTCACTAGAAGTCAATTTGTACTCCTCCCCTCCTTCAGCTGCAAAGAGTCATTCTGCTAGACCTCTGGTGAAGCACCCCGTCTTTCAGCTCTGGCAGCCCAGCTGTATGAACTAAAGAGGTTTCACCTGGTCTACAGTTACAAGATGTACGCCATAGCTTTTGACCCCAGCACTTCGGGAAAACTTTTATAGCTACTGGGGAATATCTCACACCCGTACCACCTCCAACAGTAACTGAGCCCCTTGTAGAGCTGATAAGCTGTGGGGGAAATGAGACTGTGATAGCAATGGTCATAAGAGAAACGGTATTAGAAGAGACCGATACCACCGGCAGTAACGCGATAATCTACTGTGCAGAAGACACTGCACTACAATTCCTGTGTGATCAACTAAAAAGGTCAGAAAACGTAATGCTAAAATTATACAGCAATTTTCAGTTGGTATTAGTGAAATTATTGCTTTAGGAAAGTACCTAAGAAGCAACCATTCAAAGAAATGATAAAAAATGATGGCTTTGCAAAGCTGGAATCACTCTGCTCCATCTGTCCTGGGGTGAATTGAAAGAGGACACGTTTTACGCTCCAAGTCTTAAGTATTAACAGCCTGGAAAGCACCATATGGATTTTGGCATTCCGTAGTTTAAAAAAAAATTAAAAACAAGAGTATGAATCGTTAAAAAGACAGACTGAGGGTTTTTTTTTCTTATTGTGAAAAAGTAGGTCTATATGACTGAAAATGTTTAAAAATAACAGTTGTTGTCGCATGCCTTAGTTACTCTAAAACAGTGTTCCAAAAGCCCTCAAATTTTTCTGTTACCTTTTCTTAAATTTCTGCAAGTCTTACAGTATTTGCAACAGAAAATGGCAATTGCAAAGTAAAATCTACTACATTTTAATATTTGGTGTATAAATAATCTTGTCAATAAAATATAAGCTAAAGACATTTGCCTTTTAGAATTCCATTTGTATTGAGCTTCAAAACAGTAAATACCCTGATACGATGCAGACAGAGACTGAATACTAAGAGCTGAAAACATCAAGAACAGAATCAAAACTGACATTTAGAATTAAGGAAATATAATAAAAAGAAGCGACAATTTATGCTTATGAATTAAATTCTCTTCTCTAAGTAGGAAGAAAAATGCAAAAATTTTTCCAGGCAGCAATAGTCAAATGCATTATTTCTTCTTTTTTCTTTTTTTCTTTTTTTTTTCCCAGAAAGAGCCTAAAGCTAGTAACATACACTATTTTTGTTCCAGTGCATCTCTTGAAACAGTGGAACGTAGTATATATTATTTGAAGAAATTCCTGTAATGTATTATAATAGATGCTGTTATACGCTATACTCAATTACAGCACAGAATAGAAAAGGTACTTTGCTTCATTATCATTGTTTATTATTTATGGAGAAAGAAAATGAAATTTGGAAGAAAACCATGATCAAACATGCTGAACATCACAAGTATATGTAAAAAGAGTGCAAATAGGAGCAAAATCTTCATTCTACAAGCAGTAACAATATTCATGATGAAAATGGTAAACTGGTACAATTTGCATGCTTTTGTTTTGGCATTCTGCAGTAAATGACACTTCTTCAGACATAAACTCCTTTTGAAAATAAAACAAAGGAGAATTTTAAATGCAAATTTTTTACATCTCAGTGCAAAAGCTCATCCTTCATTAGAGATGGTCCTGGCATCAGAAATTGTAATTATACCACAGAGTTGTTTGTTTCTGCAGCTTAAGGACTTCAGTATTTCTTGAGTTGTTTAGCACTTCACAGCATTGATGTCAGGCTGCCTAACTTCTTCATAAAGCGGGATTAAGCACTAGGCACAGTTGCCTGATCATAAGTATTAGTATGAAACAATTTATATATAAAAGTAAAAATACAGACCGACTCATTCATCCCTGTTCATTAAAGATAGTATTATTATTGGCACCCTCAGGCATTTCCAAAAGTTCGTATTCTCTACTGCTAGCTTTCCTTACCCTGAGATAGCACATCTGCCCAGCAAAATGAATACCAGAAAAATCATTATTACTCATTTTGCTTCCAAATAACTTTGCTAATCTAGAGGAAGCATGTTATAATATAGTTCTGAGAATGAAGTATGGTATATGCTGCCTAGGAGAGCTAACTAGAAAAGAAAAAATGGGCTAAACAAAAGTGAGGGGACAAAAAAGCTAAGTGTCTTGTCCTGGTTTCGGCAGGGATAGAGTTAATTTCCTTCCCAGTAGCTGGTACAGTGCTGTGCTTTGGATTTAGGAGGAGAATAATGTTGCTAACGCACTGATGTTTAGTTGTTGCTAAGTAGTGCTTACACTGGTCAAGACTTTTCAGCTTCCCATGCTCTACTGACTGAGAAGGCTGGAGGTGCACAAGAAGCTGGGAGGGGGCACAGCCAAACTGGCCAAAGGGATATTCCATACCATGGGACGTCATGCTCAGTATATAGACTAGGGGGAGCTGGCCAGGGGGCAGCGACTGCTGCTCAGGAACTGGCTGGGCATCGGTTAGCAAGTGATGAGCAATTCCATCATGCATCACTTGCTTTGTATATTCTTTTATCATCATCATCATTATTATTACTATTACTATTATTATTTTCCCTTCCTTTTCTGTCTTATTAAACTGTCTTTATCTCAACCCACAAATTTTACTCTTCTTTTTCCCCGATTCTCTCCCCCATCCCACTGTGGGGGGCGGGGAGGAGTGAACAAATGGCTGTGTGGAGTTTAGCTGCCTGCTGGGTTAAACCACGACAGCCTTTTTCTTCCTTCTTAGATTGACATTAAATAAGCTTTTGGAGCTAGATATTAAAATAGCAATTTAACAAGGAAATATCTCGTTTGTTGAATTCAAACTAAGAAAGCCCATTCCTAATACACACCACCAGTCTTACTATGTCACAGAAAGGTGAATTTTAATAATGTAAGCTGATATTTTCTTTTTTCTTCCCTTTCTCCTTTTTTAAAAAAAGCAGGAAAAAAAAAAAAGGACTGGAGATAAGACAACCACTGGGTATTCTAAATAACCTGTTCATGCTTGCCTAAATTGACCACTTTGGTCACAGACATATCTTTAGTTTGGAAGTGACATAAAGAAAATTGGATTCTTTTCCTCATAATGGCTGCACAGTCAACCTTTATTTCATGATAAATATCAAAGAGTTGAAATTAAGAAACATGCTTAAACTAATTCAGGGTTTGAGCTATTATTATATATAGTATGTAATGCATGGAACTTCCGGGAAAATTGTCATGAAGCTGTAAGAGACAAAGACAGGAAATACTATTTAGTAGGAATAGTCTAACTCTCTCACTTTACTTTCTTGACTCCTACCTGCATTACTACAGTTCTTATCTGCTAGTTTTATTCATGCTAGACATCCTAAAAAAATAGATTACTCACCCGAATAAAGCAAGGACGATTAGGCAAAGAATTACAGGCAACAAACTAGTGAAATTATAACTCCGTCAAACCCTGTAATCCATGCAAGTTATCATCAACATACATACTTAAAATACTTCAGGTATTTTTAGGTATTTCTGAGGAAGTATACTTTAGGTATACTTCAGGTATATTACAAAAATTCCTTTAATGAGCTAAGAACACTTACAATGTGAAAACTAAAGAGGCAGCGAAGTTGTAAAATGTGTTCATTGTCATCATGAAGACAGAAGCAATTCCTGGCACCAAACTACAGCTTTGATGACATGAATTCCAGTTTCCACCTACATCCTACAGAACAGAAATTGGAGTTGGCCTGAAATTCTCTTTTTTTTTTTAAAGGATTATTCTGCTTTCATACACATGTGGCATATATCGGACAAATGAAATTCCTGTGAGATTAATTATGGCAGAATTCATTCCTCAACATACAAATGAATATAAAACTAGGATTTTTGTACATGCTTCCTTTTCCTGGCAATACACTGTCAGGATTTTAGTTAGTTTAAATCACCATTTGCTAGTTTTAGCTGTTTTAAATCAGACTTTTGAGACTACATAAGGATATTGCCTATCACCTATCTAGCTGCTTAGAAGTCCTCATACTCTCAGGGATGGTAGTAAATCTAAAACTATTAGATAAAAATATCTGACAGGATGGATTTCTACTAATGTAAACAAAAAAGACTCCAGAGCTTTCCGATCGCAGCGTCGTAGAGTGATACACTCTACAATTCAGTAGCAGGTATCCCAGTAGGGTGATGAAGAGGCAGCCTGAGGGCTTTCGATAGGACACGGTCAGATTCTGTTGCTCTCGCATCCTCTCTACCCAGTACCTTCTAACAACAATTATCATACACTCAGCAAAATCAAAGTAATATGTTCTTTAGCAATTTTGTCATCGCACGTTATATCACATCATTGAAAACGGGAAGTATGTTTTCAGTTCAACGAAATCCACCAAGTAGGTGGTGTTTGCAAATTGTATGGGCCTTCACTAAATCTGAAATCACTAGAAACAGTAAAAAACAGTAGATCGCTAGCTACTCTGCCCATAGCTCCCTAACTGTTTCAAAGAGCAGGATCCAGTTTAATCACTATCAAATGCAAATAGAGGAGGGCCTCAAGCTCATGTAAGACTTCCCAAGTCATAAGCAAGTCTTTCAACTCCACACAGCCATCAGTGGGAAATCAGTCATGCAGTATGATTGCACTCAAGTTGCTCTAGACACTGTAGTTTGGAATTTCTTTACTGTTTTGTGCTTATATTTTTAACATGACACTTGGAAGAACAAAGGTTAACTTGCACATCTTGTGACCATCTTTTACTATCGCATATTTTTACTTCACACTTTTACACAGTGAAATCCACAGAACTCATCCTCAATAACAACATCTCTGCAGATCTCTAAGGTTCAATTGTCCAGGCTGTGGTCATTTTTTCAGCTTTTTCAAAAATACAATCTGAAGCACTTTTCCTCTGTGACCTGCCGATTTCATTGAAGCTCTTCAGATTACCATTTGTAACAACAGCTTTCCCAAACTGAATGAAGTTTGGTGCAAAGAGGGAAATTTTTCTTCTAATGCAAATGTTCTTTTCATTCTTCTTCCTCAGAATAGAGGATGCAGAAGCAAAATAGCATAAATTATGATTGACCTCAGCAG
>NW_008825271.1:2099509-2113988 GCF_000699105.1 Pygoscelis adeliae
TTTGTGCTCCTGGACTACTTTATGTGTGTAGCCAGGATGGAGCTGTCTGGCTGTACAAATTTTTACACATCTTTCAGCTAATTTACAGATCCGGTGTAAAATCAAATGCTCAAGGACATCATAAATATTTGTGGCATCCTCTAAAGAACTTCGGGTTCATAAACCAATGAATCGATTACACCGATCCATAAAAGTATTCCCTTAATCTCTGACAGATACGATCTTCATTTTATTGAAGTGCTTCAGAGCAACATAAGAGAGGGCAGATCAAGCAGCATTTTCATGGTATGAAGTATGCGTTTCTCAGCGCAACATGAGGAAAGCCACATGCTGACCTTTTCTAAGACATACCAAAGAATTTGTAACCACTACTGTCAAATACTGGAAAACAGACTGGGGGCATATATTACTTGTGATCCATCATAAGTATCAGAAAGTGAATATCTACATATAGGTCTCCATCTGTTAATGGTACTAGGTCTTAACTTTTTTCAGCTTTCCACCTTCCAGAAACTCATTTATTTTTAACAATCACTAATATATCCTTCTTAACAATTACTAATGAATTATTCTATGAACAATAAGGGACATCTTGAAAAACAGGGTCAGAATCTTCCATGGCTGAATTAGCTAAACTCCATGAATTTTCATTTTAAGAGGCTGATTTGCATTATCAGAAAATTTGGACATTTACTTCAAAACACAGCGAGATGATAAAGATCCATTTTTGGTACAGGTATGTTGCCACAAAAAAACTTGCCCACAGATGGAAAATTGCATTTACTGCCATCTTCTTTCAGAGAGTGCCATAGTCTGCCAATTAGGGGAATAATCCTGAAAGGAGCCAAACTCAGCACTAAACGTTAACAAAGAGAATTTAAATGCCCATGGTGAATATGTTCTCTCCTTTTAGACTCTCAGCCTCTCTCCCCTTTCTATTTTTTTGAATGATTTATGCTATATTTAATTTACTTAGGAATTTACAAAGGAAAACTGCAGTGTTAAGAATACAGCAAGTAATACATAATTAAAAAGAAAATAAACCTCTTAATTTTCTTTTACAGTGCCTTTAAAAATTAGCTGTAACCATATTAGGTTAAAACATTTCAGAAGAATTATGATTGTAAACTGCCCCATTAAAACCACTGAAAAAATTGCCACAAACAGTTTATATTTTTGTTGACTCTGCTGCTGGTAGTGTTCCCTTAAAACCTGGAAATGAGTATTATTTCCATCAATTTTACCACTCGTGTTTTAGCAGTTTCACAGACATTTCACAGACTCATACACTGGCTGTGCAGTGGAGCAGAATCCATCAGTGTTGCAGAAAAAGGAAATAGTTAATTTTAAACAGAATTTTATCAGATGAGAAAAGTGGGAAAGTATCATACAAACAACACCCCAATCACGAAATTAGATTAGTAGGGTAATGCAATGACAGTCTACATTCATTCTGTAGTCGCAATATAATTACACCACACACTCGAAAGATCCCACAAAGGGCCGCATTACTGAAGCCAAGGTTATTATAAGAAATAGCAGCATGTGGTTGTGGGAATGTAAGGTGAAACAAGTTAATAACTTCCTATTATCTACTGGTAAAGCTGCTACCTCCGTATGTGGAAATAAATGACATGAGAAAAAAGCTAAATTAAACAACCGATAATTTATGTGAGGTAGCAACAGCGTACAGACGGTGATCCTAAGCTGCACGCATCACGGCAACAGCAAAAATCACCTCCTTCTATTTGGAAAACACTCATTTAAATGGCTTCTTTAGTGAAAAGCAAGCTAAGGTAGAAAGCACTTGAAAGCATTAGGGGAACATTATGGTGAGTACTCATACACATTAGCGGACAAAAAAAATCTATGAGGAGCTAAGCCTCTCTGTTCCAAAGCCTGATAATAAGAACTTGGGAAAAGATTTAGAAGTCCTGGACTCAAATCCCTCCTCTGCCTGAGGGAGTTTTGACCTACATGTTTCTACTCCTCCTCATGATTCGACCACAAATCTACAGGGAGTTTTTCAGGAAGTGTTGAATGCTCCACTGATTTTCTGACCATTTTAAACAGAAGAGCTCCAACAGAAAGGAATGAAATATCCTCAGAATACTAACTTAAGTCAAGGAGCTCTCCTTGGATGTAGGGCTTCACGTTCTCCACGCCAGAAGGACTGAAATGGAGGTTTCCAAATACAGTCCGGTTTTCAAGTCATTGACCTACTGGATAAAGCAAAAGCCTATGATTCATCTTTTCCAAAATCTTCTGTCAGGTCAGCTATGGCCGCCTTTTCCAGCAGAAAACCAGTGTGTACAGGTGGAGAAATATTACGAGACTACCAAAACACTGAGCAAAGAAACTGGTAGAAATACTTCTGTCAAGTTGAAAGAGATTATAATAAGAAAGAGAGTCGACAAAACCTGAAACTGCTCCTTAGTATTTTTTCAGTGGCTCTTTGAAAGAACACTTTTAGCATCTTTCTAACATCTGGTTCCACAGGTGAGGAAGTCAGGGCAATGCCTATTCTGTGAAACCCAAAGGAACTGAAAAAAGGAGCCAGATGCAAAGCAATTCATGACAAAATTAACTGGCTCTGAGCATGCCTCTAGAGGCATAAAGTTGGGCACCACAAATTAGATAAAGATTTTGTGAATAGTGGAACTGCCTGGAAGTTCTATTTACATGTTTTAAAACTATTCAAGTACCTACATCTTCCTAGTCACTATCTCAAGTGGATTTGTTCCTACTCATTTTTTCTGACTCTGGCATCGTAAATAATATTCTTTATTTCGTTCTATGGGTGGTTTGTCAACTCTGTAGAACAGTCACAGTTCTCTTCTACATTCTGCAGGAGTTTATAGAAAATGATGCACCCTAATGTAAGAGATGTTAAACATTCTTTAAACCCTGAAAAATATTGTCAGTAGATTTGTAATAGAGTATGCAATGTTTTTACTAAAGTATTTATCAAGTAGTCCGCAAATACCTACAGGCTTCACAGTTCAAAGCCTGAAGAGACTGCAATTCATCTTGTCTCCATTGTCATGTAGGCCAATTTAGAAGAGATTCATTCCTTTAGCGCTAGGTTGAAAAAACCACTTGTCTTAGAAGCAGTGTGGCATGAATATATCACAATATACCTATTCAACTAACACAAACTTTTTAATGAGAAATTACTTTACATAAATGCATAGTGAAATAGCTGCATGTTGGTTATGTGTATGTATGTCAAATTTTAAACTGGTTAAATGTAGTATCATATAGACCTTAGCATGGGCTGCAAAACACAATAGCTGAGTAAAGACCTAGTAAATCTTTAACAAGGAATGAACTGGAGAAAGCAGTGTTGAAAAGAAAATGGGCCATGCAGATAACACCAGATGGAGCTAATACAGGGGGTATATTCCCTCCTCTTACCATAAGACTCCAGGTGTGGTAGCTACACAGCTAGCAGCCACCGAACGGAGTGTTTTACAGCTATCCCATTGACAGCATACAGACACCCCCGCTGCTGCAAACTCTTTAGGTGATGTGCCCTATCTCAATCTCGTATGCTTGTTTCATACCAGCACAGCTGGGTCCTAATCTCTGATAAGGAGTTCTGTGTGTGAGCTGTTACAGTACAAGGACAACAAAAATTGTCCTCAAACAGAGCGAAAGAATCATAAATCACCATTTACAAGTCAGAGCAGCAGCAGAGATCTTGTATTTGCTTTCCAGGAGCATAGAAAAAGTCAAAAAGTCAATCCTTAAATTCAATAACTTATGTGCTGGGCAAAAAAAGGGCTTCCATTTGATAAGTACTACTACATGATATTATAGATATGAGCACTGAGACAAACGGTCTGTTATCATGATATTAAGAATTCAGAACACTAGAAATCAGTGGGAAAGGTTAAGAAAAACCATACACATTTCTCATTTAAACAAACAACAACAACAGGTATTTTCATTCTTTGTAACATTCATGAAGATGATGTATACAGAATAAGTAACTGGCTTGTTGAAAGTCTCTGAGAAATTTGGGTTGAGAACGAGGCACGTGACCTTTGCCTTCTACTTCCACTAATGGCTGGAACACTCCATGAGAATAACCAGACAAACTGAACATTTTTATCTCTGTCTGAAAATTATCACTGATTCAATGGCTTACAGTCTTCTCCCACAGCTTTCACATCACTAAAAGAAAAAAAAAGATATCTGCTAAAAATCCTTTTCAAGAAAACAGCCTAGACTGCTACTGCTACTGCATTTCAGTAGGTTCGTACTGTATCTGCTCTAACTTAGCTGCTTTTGTCAGGATTTATATACCTCTTCACGTGAACCCAATTCCTTCTTTCTTAACTTGCCCTAATGCCAAATGACGAGGGAATAGTGTCTACAAATTAATCTAGCACTAAGACAACTGTGTTAAAACCCCATCACCTATAGTGTGGAAGTTTGCTGTGATGTTGCTGGGAGCATCTGCCAGGAAAGCTGCTCTAGATTTTCCATTCCAAGCTGAATTTTATACGCCAAGCTTTTTGAACCTTAAAGCTGACATCTACCAAATGAGTTGTCAAGTTCCAAAAGAGGCTTTCAAAGACATTCAGAAAATACTGTGCTTGTAAAAGAGTTGTTTCCAGCATTCAGAAAACCCTTAGCATCGACTAATTCATTCCATCAGCAATTTATTCCATCTCACTTGTGAATTAATTGCCAAATACTTCTCCCTCTTATCTTATTCAGGTTTTTGGTACCTTTAGACACCAAGTCCTTGTTCTCAAAGATGAAACAGTATGTCTTCCCCAACTACCTACTAATAACACGAGACTTTAAAAATACTGCTAAAAAATTAGTAGTCATAAACAACAAGTGATATCCTGATTTTAACTTCCATCATTGATTTCTGTATTTTCCTGGACACATACAAACTAGGAAGCTAATATTGATCTGAATAATCTTATTCTATTAATTTTATTCCCTGCCTACTCTTCTGTTTCTATGTTCTTTGTCTCTTGGAAACAGTAACAGAGAAATTAAACCTGTGGTAGCATTTCCTCTCAAATACACAGTACGACACTGTACCCATTACGACTCAAAGATGCAGGTTCTTCTTAAAGAACTTACTTGCTAAATGGTTTTGGGGAAATCACTTACTGAGCTTCTCCTTATCACTATACTCACTTAAAAAATAACAATCAACTATTTAATAGTGTCTAGAGACCCACAAAGACAAACTGACCTAATTTCTTTCGCAGCTCTGTACAAGGTGGCGAGTTTACTAGGGTTGAATGTGATCCACTTTTGCTACAGGGTTTTTTCCGCGGAAGCATTGTCTCCTTTCAGGGCTTGAATAAGTAACTTGATGCTGCCAATAGCATTTACAGAGGAAAGAGGTGTTGCGGAGTGGCCTGAAATACCTAGAAATCTGCTTTAATTATCGCTCTGTTTACAATACAGAGATATCAAGCAAATAAAGAAATAAAATGCAAAGGAAAAATATACAATAGGAATCATAAACCCCCAAACTAGAATCCATTCTATCTCCTTAAAAAGTAGCACCACATTCTTATGATTATTGTGGGTTCTTTTTTTCTGGACTAATGATACTTTAGCACTCCATCCTTAAAGCTCTCATTGCTGGGATGTAGATAGTAACAATATCACCACAATTCAAATTTGGCTTACCCAATGAAATGTCAGCCTTACCTTTTTAAATTTTTCCCTCACATGCTGCCAGATTTTCATCAGCAGTTTTAAATGCATACTGTATGGTGTAAGTCCTTTCAAAAGGAAAATCACAACAATCTCTTGGCTGCAGGTGCTAGCTGAAAGCAGATGCAGACTTGCTGATACAGCATGCCTAGTCTGTCTTCAGACCTATGTTCCATAGTCACACCTTTCAACAGTTGACAGCAGTATAAGACTACACAATAAAAATGTTTTACTGGTAAAAATGATTACTAGTTGTGAACAAAACTACTCCGTAACACCTTGTGATTGGTGTCTTGACATTTCCCAAATCACTACTCCCCATAAGCCCCAAATGATTCACAAAAATCAATGGCTACTGGCAGAACAATACTTTAGAAAAGGTGACAGGCAACAGGCAGTGCAATGTTATCCTTTTTAACCTATGTGGCAGTACAGATGACATTATTGTTGTATTTTTAGGCATACATGGCTCTTAATACATATAAATGTACATGGAACCATACAGGTAAATAAATAATAGTTGTTGAATCAATGAGATTATAGACTCAGTGCATGTATACCTCAGAGGAATAACAACAAGGAAAATAAGGTTGAGGCTAGAGAGAATAAGGGCTACTCAAATATATGAACACATCACCGCTTTGTTACGTGTTATAGTTCTCCACAGGAAAAAGCCACAAATAGATTTCACATACATATGGAATGTTTGCTTACATATGAAAAAATTAGTTATCTATACTTGTTCCTGTAATCATAACCCAACATGAAATCTAACATCCATCAAGAAAAGTAATGACTACTTCAGAGATCATTTCTGGTAAAGGCTAAGCCCCTGTTCTATGATATCGATAAGCACACCCTTTTGGACCCTATGTTTGCAGTAAATAAATTCAACCGGTTTATTTGTTAGAAACATAGACTAGAAGAGGTAGGAATTCATTGTAGTTTAAAAAAAAAGGAGATTCAGCATCCAGAGAACAGCAGTGAGACATGAAAATAGTAATTTCATAAATAATTGGAGAAAAATTGGTAAGATGAAGGATAGCATAGAGTAAGTTAAAAGACTGACTGACAGTAGCAACTTGAAATTGAGTAGCAAAGTACAATTTACATAGGCTCTGCTTTTCCAGGATTCTGCATCCAACTTCTGCTGTTTTCCTTTGGAGTTAGATGCCTAATCGCCTTATTGTCTCTAAAAATATCAATCAGTGATCATATAGTGCAAAAATAATTTCCACATTTGAATGGAAGCATACCTGAACTAAGAATCTAATCAGTTCCTGTATTTCCAAAGCATCTATCAGCACAGTGAGTAAGTTCTGGCTGGTAGCAGCATTTTGAAAAACAGGAGGATGAAAGATCTGTGCTTCAAAATTCAACCATTGACACAGGAGGGAGGGAGTTTGTGTTGTGAAGTCCTTAGTCTTGGAGCTGTACCGAAAAGAGAGAGTTACCGAGAGTAGTCAAGGATATTCTAAATGGTGCTGACACAGAGAGGCAACCCAAGCCAGGTGACTTGGGAGTCAGAACTACGTTCATGGAGCACTGAGTCTGGGAACTAAATACAAAAATAGAGAAGCTGCAGAAGTACTTTTTGTATTATGGTTTCTCCAGCTTCTCTCTTTTGTTTACTTTTTATTTTCCACAAGATGCAAGTTTTCTTTGGATTTAATCCCCTATGAAAAGATAACATTATAGGCTTTTAACATCCTCAAGCTCCAAATATTCCTTCTTAGCAAAAAAGTTTGAAAATTTAATAGATGTTACACTGATCTCAACAGAGACCAAGTAGTTCAACAACAAACTGAAAATATATCAAGGCAGTAAATGAATGGTTTTGCATATAAAAGTACTTGGATAAATTCTGAACCTAATCCCCAGGTCCTCTGAGAAATTGTCATCTTCTGGCTTTGACATTGTTTACAGCTATAAGCTAATGCCATGAACACTTCAGTTGTCTGCAAAGTATTAGCGTATCTGCATTGACATAGCAATATGTAATTTGGGTAATTAATCTTCTTGTTGGAGCTCCTCACACATTTGTCAGTCACAGCAGTGTTTATAGTATCGTGAAGCCTTGCAGTTATCTTCCTAACACAAGCGAAACTAGAAATGCATCAGAAACCCATCTCTTTCCTGTAGATTTGTAATACTCTAGTCAAGGAAACGTTATTTTAACATTTCAAATGCATTACTGTGTATGAATTACATGTGTGTGGCAGCAACTGATGCTGAAAATTAAATAAGTAAAATAATTTTATATGAGGCAATAGTTATCCGACGCTCCCAAGATTAGTGTAGATAGTCCACCTCAGATTCAAATTCAAAGAACATCAATCCACAGCAGTCATTCAGCCATCAGACTCCAGAAAGTGTGTTCTCCAGCCTTTGCTTTGGGATACGCTGGAAATGGGATGAAGGGAGGCATGAGTGAGACAGGATGAAAACATAGCATCAGGGAACGTTTGCTAAACCTACAGGGCTCAAGCCGAAAAAGAAATAATAATTGAGGTTGTGCTATTCACAGTATTAAAAAAAACTCACCGCAGTCTTTCTGACTATTTTCTCTTGTAGTTGATCTAAATGAAAGACAGAAAGATAGAAGAGCATTTTGCTCCATGAAATGGTGAAGAAGTGTTGAGGGGGAATCGCCTGTGCCAGAACCACTACAATAAAATTGAGAAGCACTTTTGCTCCGTATCCTTTTCATTTAAAAACACACAAAACATAGGACCTGACCACTTGTGATCTTCGAGATTCCCAGAGCACAGGCTGTAAGAAATGAGGGGTAAAATTTAGAAGGTGGCTTAAGTAATTAATTTTCCTATATTCTATAATTTAAGACAATTAAATGCTTATCCTAAATCTCATTAATGGTTAATTGCTTCTAAAATATTAAATGCATAAGCTACTTCTGAAACCAGGAGTTTTAATTCAAAGTGCTTGAGAAATTATGACCCTGGTGATCTGTGACCTCTCCCAGCACTTTCTTCCCTACCCAGAGTATTGCTAATTATCTTTCCTTCCTCAAGCCCTGCATAGTGTACATTTTACCCCAGACACGCTCTAAGCTTCCTGATGGTTGAAATAAACTCCTACCTGTTTCACACAGGGCTTCATTACATAAGGAAAAGTGAGCTGATCCACTTTGATTGGAGTAGCAAATCCATTAAAGTTAGTTATAAGTATACATAGCTATAATATTCCTAGTAAAAGAGTACTTGAATGAAATTCTTGGGCTTATTTTAAGGAAGAGGTCAGACATGATGATCTGGTGATCCCAACTGGCTAGAAGAATCTATGAATTATTCACTATCTTTACTACGTGATCAGGATGTATATTTTCACGATTTCTACTGTTGGCCTCGGCTTATTTTTGCCAAATACAGCAAGAATGAAACTCAACGTATCAGGGTTTTATACCAGCGTGAGCAGTAACAAGATAAAACAAAAATATGTAAACTGGAAGAAAACCAGGTCGGATGTCAGGTTTCTGATCGGGAATGAAATTCTGCTGTATTTTGAGGTCATAATCTATAACAAAATCTCATCAATATTCAGTAATCTTGTGTATGCACATGGAGCAGGGGGGGAATCTCCAAAAAGGCTTGTCTATTCAAGATTTTTCTATTTGGTTTTCCTGAAGCAGAGAACAAGGATAGCATTAAAAAGAAATAGAAAGCTGCTCTTAACCAACAAGATCTAACCAAGACTTTTGACTGAAAATTATGTAAGGGTGCATTGACTTACTTATACAACTAAATCCCTATCGTGTTTCATAAAACTAAGTTCTTATTTCTAGAGAAGATGCAGAAATATATGTGTCCTCCTATTGACATTTAGTTAGAGAGACAGCTATTATGAGGAAGAAAATAGTAAGGGAAGTTCATTCTTCTCACAGTTTCCTTCACTCTGAGACATATTTATTAAGATATTTTGACTGAATCCCAATATGTTCAGTGCTTGTAGCCCTCGCTGACATCTGCAGAAAGCTACAGACCTTTTCAACGGGAAATACTTCAATAGTTTCTAACAGATCTCATCTGCAATTTTGGCAAATTCCCTTCAAGCCAATGACTCACATTTGTATTTAGTCTCACTCAAGTGCATGGGGAAATTTATGTCCTAGTCTGTACTCAAGGACTGTCTCTCACTATTTAGATAAAAGAAAACAAACTGACAAGCACAACAACCTAACTATAGCTTTAATTTCTTGCAGTGCAACTAAAGCCTCAAGGCCTTACTCGTCAGCAAAGAGAACTGGAAGCTGTAAATTAATCTGGCTGAAACTTCCTAATATTACAAGTAGGAGGGGATCATTAAGCTCTCAGCAGCCTAGGGAGATCACGGGTTTTGTAAACTGTGACAACCAAATATGAACCCGGGAGACCTTATATGAGTCAGGGACTGCTGGAGTACAATACTGTGTGCCTGCCAGGGCTTCTCCACACAGGTATGTATCTCACATGTATAAATCTATAGCAAGGAGATACACGTATGCAACCGTTCCAGAGAGAAGCATGGTTTCCCTGCAGTACAGGTACAGGCATGCATAGTTCTACTCCGGCGTAACCTAATAACCATCAATTTAACACTGACTATCAACCCGATCCAACTCTTTCGCTGGAGCAAAAACCAAGATCTATACCGTATTTTTGAGAAGGCTGCTGTCAGTATTGTTATTGGATTCCAACACCTTCAGAAAGTTCAGCATTACAGGAGAGGAACTGTGAAGAAAAGCTGACTGGTCAGAAAGCAGACATGGATAGTATCAATTCTTCTCATGACAGCTTTTAAGTGAAAACTGATTTATCAAAAGAGAATATGTTTATGAGGTAATCAGTCTCACTTTATTAATATACAACAATAATTTCCTCTATCCTTGCATTTACAAATATTTACAAAAGAGTTTGTTATATAAGGACTGAAATACCAATGCCGTTAATGTACACTGCTAAAAATAAAAATGGGGATATAAATCTTACCGCTTCATTGCACCTCAGTTGATAAAAGCACAATCCACACAACTATCTCACCTCAAGACCCACCATATTTAGTAAACAAAGAAGAATTACTTTGCAAACTTGTCTTTTTGCAAAGAAAATCAATACCATTTTACAATTATTAGCTGATTTAGTCACCTCTATATTCAAATACTATCTATATTACTTTATTTACATAATCCATTACAGCATTGAATTTCCTCATTTCAAACAGCATACTGCCTATATAAACATCCTACTCTTCCTATCCATTTCAAGCACATTTATTATTTCATAAATAGCGGGTGATTTATCATTTCTAGTTTAGGCAAAGCACCGTGTTTAATATGGTATGTCAGAATAAGCTCTATTCTGCATGCCATTACTTTCAAATATTTTTCCCATCTCTTCGACTAGTCGGTCATAATGGGTTTTCTTGCTTGTGTTTCACTTTTATGTTATTACTTTCTGGTTTTTTCTGTGTGGGTAACTTCAATATTCCAAGAGAATTACTTATTTCCTCCCACCTTTAGAGTGGTACCGAAGTCATACTTGTTCTCTTATGCTTTCTCATCCAGATTTGCTTTTCTTCCGAATGTTCAACTTTTTGTTCAACATTAACCTGTGAACCACCATGCCCCCAAAAAGCCTCTAAGTAAAATAAAAAGTAGGGCGCTATACTACTTTATATTGTTGTAGCCCAATGTATCTTACATCTCACAGTTCTTATTTCTCTCATATGATCTAGTACAGGTGAATGAACAGTGAAAAGACCGCCCAACTAATTTAATTGGACCTCTGCCCTTCACATAAACGTAATAAATAATTCCTTTATTAAATAGCGTTTGCCTATGCCTACTAGTTGACAAAGATAAATATTGGCATTTTTTAGCAAACTGCAAATTCCTTAAATCTAACTTTAACAGTAGATAACTGAAGACTCAGGGCAAAGGTCAGGGGGAGATTTCAAATCCCCACGTGAACACACATTTGCCAACTAGTCCTCCCCAGGAGATATTACCTGTATGTTTTTAGTGAAATATTCTCTCAGTGATGTTGTTTAAATTTCTTCTAGATTCAGACTTCATAGAATATAAAATGTGTTCCTTTTTCCCCCCTCAAATTTGCTTCTTAATAAATTTGGACACTGATATGCACATGTGTAATAACACTGACTAATACAAATACTGCATTGAAAAGATTACTTAATTAATAAAGCCATGCTACAGCTGGCAGTGTGTCAAGGAAAAGATTGCTGTCGCTGATCACAGCACGCACGAAGACAGTCCCTGCTTCAAGGAGATTACAGTATCTTCTGTAATAATAAGTGAACAATAATAACAATTACTGAAGCCTTAGGAGAAAAAGGCGTTGCTAACATCATCTTTTCTTTGTCCCTCAATAAAAAAAACAGGTGAAGGGATTTTCTGACAGTGGTTTGTGTCTGGTGGATTAAGTAGCACCAGCGCTAATGTGGGAATAATTCTGAGACTTTTTCTGGCTGGCTGTTGGCTTGGTGCTAGGCTGTTGTTCCAGGAACAGGGGTTGGTATCTAGGAAATCCAGGAAACAGATTCATGGAAAGGATCAAAATACATTTCCATGGCATCACTAACAGCATACTATAGGGGAAATTCATATGCACTTCACATATATCATTCAGCTAATAAATATATATTATACACATACATAAACTCAAACATATATATGTAAAAATCCATTTCTTTGAATACAAGCCAAGAATTTAACGCAAAAGTTTTTAGAAGTCTGGCTCTACTACATACAGTAAGACTTTGCCATTATCTCTACTGAATTAAGGATTTATTGACAGCTGTTTTATAAATTTCATAATACTTCCTTCTGAGTTTCTATTTAAGACTTTAGTCATAACTTTCATGGGTTTTCTTTCTATTTTGAACTGTAACTGCATACATAGACTTATATGAAACCTAGATAAAGATTAGGTTTATATTAAATTAAATTTAATTTCCACGTAATTAAATGGAATTGTTAATGTGTGTCTTATTAAACATACGGAAGAGCATTCACAGGATCAATGCCTGAAGGTATGTTTGAACTGTGAGACACAATGTTAATACAGTCCTAATGCAGGATTTACCCAGATGACTTTTAAGCTACCAGCCTGGGTACCAGGGCAGCACAGATTCCAGTGCACACTTCACCTAGTTTTTCGGTAAGTCTCTTTGTGAAAGAGACATCTGATGTGGTATGTGCTTTCTGTTGGCATTCTACAGAGTGTACCTTCCTTTCAGACTTCTTTTGTTTCATGAATTTTAGGCTTCAAATGACAGAGAAATGTGTCTAAGGAATGTTAAAATTACTTTCACATGCTTTTTGCTACTTTCTTCCACCTTTGTCCTGTATTTTCAGTGTGTTTTTAACCTGTTGTGATCAACTTTCCCTTTTTAATGCTTGCTTTTTCCTTTGCAATTACAGTCATCATCTTGTTTTAAAAAATTCTGTCTCCTAATTTATCAAATGCATTATTCATCCAAATATAACAGCTGACAAAGAAGCCCCTATACAGTCTTGTGAAACTTCCGCAAAGACCTCTAGCACAGGCATTTTATGACTATGTGATTTCTTTTTTAAGCTTCATAACCTATTACAAACCTATTGCATAAAACAGGCAATGAGCTTTCATTTAATACATTTTCTTATCAAATACAAATCAGAGTAAAAGTATAGCAACACTTCTCCCCGTCTTCCTTTTGCACTTCAGTTTTGGGGCATGCACTATACTTTTTATCAATCTTCAGCTCTTTTGAAGATGTTTAAGTGAAGAGGCCCTGCTAAGCTTGGGAGCAAAAAAAAAAATGTCTTCAGAGAGCTAGTGAAGACCAGGCTAGCTTCCTAGTAACCATCCTATGAAACCTGGTCTACTTCAGAGAACCGCATAATGATCATCAACTTGGCCATCATCATGTCTTAAAACTGGAGTTTATACATCAAGAGAGGATAAGCTGAGTTAGCAATAGCTCAGACAGGGATCCTTGTCCCCAGAGGAAGAAAAAGGCATGAGAAAATTTCTTGTCATGTCCCCTGATGTTTAATCTGCTGATATACAAGAAAATGGCAGAATTTGGCACCGTTTACTGACAAATTGAAGACTTATAAGATGAAATAACCAGACAAGCACAGAAGGTGCTGGTCTTTCTCCTGCACTTTCTTTGTCTTACAGGAAGATTTACAGGGAAAAATTAACAAACGTTTGAGTTGTGTTATTGTAGCAATTTAACAGAACACTGTACTAAAGATGTTCTTATTTTTACAGTGTCTGATAATCATTACATTAACAGCTCTTACATTCTCCTGAATTTTCCTTTTATTTGCAACAGAGAAAGAGAAAGCAAAAGAACAACAACATTGTTGAACTGGAATAAAATTTTAAGATATGATGAACACCGAGGTCTACTTTAAAACATCTTCATTTGAGGTGGTGATTACTGAAGTCATTTTCCCATGAGCTGCAGATTGGGGTTGTTCCTGAATTCTCATCCACAAACATGTTACATCATATACATTCAAATCAGCTGCCTGACAGGCATAAAATTGTGCTATGGTTGATTGCAAAAGCAGGCAACGTATTGTACTCCTCTCTGAATAGAATCAAGCCATTAATCTTTATTAGGTAAACAATCTCTCAAAAACTGCGCTCCTTCTGCTCATTAGAAAACTTACAAAATTTAAGTTAAATACAGCAGTGCCTCATGATCACTGGCAATGACTTTAAGGCTCATTTTACTTTATTACACAAAACTCTGCACAACTTATGCCGAT
>NW_008825271.1:2114050-2144401 GCF_000699105.1 Pygoscelis adeliae
GAGAGGGGAAAAAAACCCAAAACAGCAAGAAGATTTTTTGTTCTGTTTCCCATCGTGTACATCAATCCATCTCGACCAGATGCACATACCCCTTTTTTCCTACTGAAAATTGCATTTGTGGGTGGTAAAGGTGTTTGGGTGAAGAAGGGAACATGGCCAGGATTTCTGGACTTTTGACCAAAATAAATCAGTCTATGTGGACTGCCAAAACATTCAGAAAACAGAAGATCCACAGTACTTACACTTATGTAGGGGAGACTATGTCCTCCTATGCAAGTCAATAGAGTTTAGGGGTAGACAAGGTATACTTTTGGAAAGTGCGTTTTGGCAGCTGCAGTCTTTGAGCAAAGCTGTGAAATCTTCCATGTCAAACGGAAGAGCAAAATAAGGCCAAGCGAAGTTCTAGTATAAGAAACTAAGATTCAGTATAACTAGGTTGTTAATTCCATGAAACTCATTTCAACAATTACCTCCTTATACACATGAAATTCTGTAAGCTTCTTTATTATCACTCTGACCTTTCAAGTACTAAGTACAAATAAAAAAGTTCAATATGCTTCTTCCCCAAAGAAAATATTAAATTTTGTATGTAATCAACATGTCAAATCCATGTTCAGATGTAGTCTATGAACAGCTGCTTATAAACCCTATATATCAAATACATATCAAAAACCTTGAAAAGAAAACTGTTTCCTGACTAGGGCTTTCTGGTATGTTGTCACAGCATGCTGAATCCATCAAAAGAAGCCTCACACTTTCATTGCTGTAAAGAATGTTACATTCAACATTTCATCTGCTCCAGCAGTTGAAACACCACGTGATGTGATTTAGAGTCAGTCAGAAACTTAATATCATCCCAAAGCAATTGATTACCACTGGGTAATCTCAGTCCCAGAGCGTCACGTATTAATCCAATTTAGATGTTTGTGTCATGTAGAGTTGTTCATTTCATAGGTTAATACAGAATATAATGTTCAAGCAGTGGAGAGACTTTATAATAAAGTGTAAATATTGAGTCATCCAGGAACAGGGGAAGAAGGAATTTTTTACTTTGTTGAGTCAATGAGTTACTAACAGACCATGCAACTACAGGAGATGACACCTGATCACAAAAAAGGTATTTGTATCTCCAATGAGACATGGCAGTTCTTCATTTAGCACTGGCAAACCATGCCCTGAGTTACAGTGTTAGAGCTCTGTGCATGTGTAAGTGCATTTAAATGGAGGTCCTGCAAAACTCCAACAAAAAGACTAGCATACATTTCAGGGAGATTAATTAACTGGGACAGCAAAGAGGACATAATTCCTGATGAGCTGGGTCAGGAATGCATCTAAAGAAAAAATACAGGAAGAGAGATGGTGACTTTTAGAAATTGATGTGGCATAAAGTAAATTAAGCTTTTTTTTTTTTAATTTCCTTCCCTTTCTTTTTCCCTTAAACAAACATTAATACAGTCTTTGTAAATAAGGACAAAAATAAACATTTATGTTTGATCTGAAACTTATGCGAATTAAAGGTTTCATGCTATTTTGCTAATATCAAGGATTTGACATCTACAGACATGGCAATATTAAAAATGAGAGTGTAAGTCTTCAGAAGCTACATGATATCGGTGGGGAAGAAGCATTTTGCAGTGAACTGCTAAAAAAGCTCTCTGGCATTGAATAAAGTAAGGAGAAGCTCACCTGAAGTCTGATGTCGTTTGTGAAATCATCTCACTTCGATTTTCTATCAGATTTTATCTAGATGCCCCTTACAATCCAAAGCAGCTGTTTGTGGTTTATCTTCTTTATAGAGCTGATCTCACAGGACTCATAGGCCCCAAAACTAACATGACTGCATCTTGGTTCTTATAAATGTTATCTGAATATCTGCCTTTCTCTTAACAATTGCAATGGAAAGAGAGAAAGGCCATATCCATTTTTGTTCCCGGACGATGCAAGCAAGAAGGAGTTATAGCTGGCAGGCTTACTAAATGCTGCTTGGGAGAAATTGCCACCTGCTGCATCAGGAAGAAGGAACATCTCTAAGAGAGCAGAAAATACAAGCGATGATCAGCTTGGAGTTATCCAGAAATATGTCATGGGATTCATCCTGGGAGGTGACTCCCCAAATTACTGTGTAGATTCACAAGTAAAAGGACAGTCCAGTAAATGAAATACGTTGTGCAAAATTTAAAACGTCTTCTTTTCTATAAAAGCTATTCACAGCTTCCTCGAACAAAAGAGAAGACATAACAATCCGTGGAGCTGGGTGCAGCTCTAACAGCAGCCCAGGAGCATGCGATGATTTCTTTCATTGTTGTTGCAGGTAACAGTGATTAACTGAATAGGTTAATGCAAGAAGAGAAAGGGGATCGCTCTGGGGACACGGACTCAAGTGAAAACTCCTGCAACCAGTACAATGCCCAGAAAGGAAGGATCTGACTAAATAAGCTTACATATGTGGATATGCCTACACACATACACGTTCTAACCTTAAACGTGCAATCTAGGTATTTTAAACGTGCAGAGAAGCCAAGAATTTGGCTCTTAGCTGCAGATTTGTAACTCTAAAGCTACTGCAATGAAAGCATTTTTTGTCTACTCAGTTTACCTCCTCAGTCTTCATTAAGAAGAAAAAAGGAAAGGGCAAAAAACTGTTCTAACTTTACATGAATGCAAAATGGATTCAAACAAATGGAAAAAAGAATTACAGCTCTGAGGCGATTTTATTGGAAATCCTTTGCAAAAAATAGAAATAGCTAGTTTTTATAATTTCCAAAAAAATATGCTATTTTCAGTTGGAAGTAATTCTTGTTACTAAAATTGCATTTGATTTTTAAAGAAAGCCAAGAGAAACCATTAAAAGCTTGAAACAGAAGCAAAATATTTTGAGGAGATGCAGCTTACCCTTAGTTCCACATCTGCCAGAAAGGCTTTAATTCCAAACTGGAAGAAAATACTTTTAAACTGCCAAGTAACCAAAGCATAATAATGCAATCGCATTACGCCCAAGCTTTCTGAACTGTTTATTCAAATGCTGGAAGTTGACTGTGAAGAACATTGAGTGTTGTAGAAAACGAGAGTTAGGTAACTTAGGTATTTAAACTGGAACTCTTACAGTGAAAATAAATTTGACATCACTGTGCAAATAAAGCTATGTTTCAGCCCATAATACGGAAGTTACAAAATTGTATTCTTTACAGGAAAACTTCAATTAGGAGCTCCCAGTTTAAGTATACGCAATGAAAGCAAATAAAAGCAAATGCAAATTTATAATCATTTTTAATGCAAAGCAGGTCCAGAAAAAGAACTAAACAACCTGACAGTTCACTGGTTTAAAGCTAGAGGACTCAGTCTTAATATAACGTTAGCCTCTTCTCATCTGTCTTTACCTCAGTGCTGTCCACCCAGTTGTTTCTGCTTTTAAAACTGATAAGCATGAAATAACAGTGAATGATGTTATTTTTGTCAGAGAGAAAGTAAAATACTAAGTTTCTGGATTTTAATGGGGCCAAAGATTTAAGGAAAAGCGATTCCTCCATCTCCAGAGCCTTGCAGAGGCTTTTACTGGAAAACTGGTCTGAGCGTTGGGCCAGCCAGTGCCCAGTACGATACCATCGTCACTGAAACTTCTCCAGATGCAAAGGAGAATCTTGCAGGCCAAAAAAGCAGAAATTTGAACACCACTGACAACGCACAGAAACATATCCTTCCATGCTCAATAGACAAACGCCTTTAGTGATGTGAAGGTCCACAAGGTTGCTGACAGACTTCAACATTGTGTGATTGGCAATACACAGTGACAGAGCCTATTCACTATGTGATTCTCAGGCTCTTTCTTCAATCTAATTAAGAAATAACCACCCACTAAGGGCTTGAAAAGTTTATCTTCATTGATGACTAGATTTTCTACAACTATTCTCTATCTGAAACTTCTAATAGTGAGGAGTCAGCCACCAACTCAGCATTAAATAAGCACTGCTGACCTCTATATATAAGAGCTAGCATTTGTATTTTCCAAAAGTGTAGAATGATATGCCTTAGCCCATTACAGTCTCCTGGGTAGAAATGAAACATTACACAAACACGACCATGAAAAATGAAAGCTTAGCTTTAAATGGGTGTGAAGCTGGAAAAGAAACCCTCGGAAGCTCCTTGTTAGAATTGTGCCAACAGTTAGAAGGTTATTTTCCTGCCTATGGTGAAGTTTACTGTCTTTCTACATATTGTTAAAACCATCTTTGTCAGAAATGATAATCCCATAGGCACATAAAAAAATTATTCTGTAAAGCGAGACTTACACAATTTGTAAAGGATCTGATTGTGCCAACTAGCAGGTATTTTCCCCATGTTCCCAGAGTCTCTGTCAAGACTGTATCTCTCCCTGTGGCCCAACTGATCTGTTTGCTGGAACCACAATTTAGTACCTAGTTTCTGTCTGAAGTGACAGCAACTGTTCGTCACAGTCCTGTTAAGGAAAATGCTTTTAGGGAACGTACAAATCTCTCAGGTAAGCAGAGAGATGCGAATGAATGTGCCCCCCAGCCACACAAATGCCATGTTCCAAATTCATACTTTGAGGGGATAACCCTGAGGACACCGCTTGGCTTCAAAGAAAATGCACGCGAGGAGCTATGGAGGGAGCCTGTCCAGTTGTCTGTGCTTCATTCAAAGCATCCCAGTACATCTGGTGTTCCTGAAGCATTTCAGATTCCATTTCAGCTACAGTTACAAAAAGATGTTACTCTAAACTTCGTAACTGTCCTTCAAGTTATATAAAAAAATAATTCCCGAGGCCATTATGCAAGAAGGAAGTCTATTTCTTTATCTTGCTTTACACACTTGCTTTCCAGCTTCGATTTCATTTATCAGGTTTGTTACTAAAGATTGTCACAAATGAGAAACAAAAGCAACCGAGCCCTATTTGCATCAAAACAATTTCACTGTGGTGCATGAAACTTAATTCGGTAGCTTTCTTATTATTGATGCAATTCTTACCAGCAATGGGGAGAGAAAAGGGGGGAGGGTGAGAGAGAGAGGGAAAGAAAATGTGTGAGAGAAAGTACAATGTCTGTAAGCTTGACTGACATAAATGCTCTTCTCACTTTCTTCCTGCTGTGTGAAGACTTGTTTTCACATAAGCTACACTATATTTCAGAGAATCTAATGTGATCTGACAGCTAATCTTAAATTGTGTCATTATATACAAAAGAGGGGAAAAAAAGCCCACAGACACTATACTACCTATCATACTTTCAGGAAGTTGTATTTTTCTCCTCTTCTTTTCAAATCTAATATATAACACAAGCATTCACTGAAAAGACTGCTTAATAATTTCTACAATCTTTCTTGAAATCCATCCTTTAGTAACGAATTGATATTTCTGGTGCAATGGGTAATCATAGGGCCCCTTTCCCATTTTTTAGAGCATATTTACAGACAGCAATCTCACTATCACATGAAGGGATCACTCAAAGCATTCAGCAAAACGCCACACAAACGCCTGTAAGCACTGTGCCCCATGGCGTGCTGGAGTCACTTCCCCCTGAACTGCCCGGGGGGAGAATGATTTCATAAACCAAAAAGCTCTGCCGAGTATGTCCTGCCTTCAATCCTACAGGGTTTTATTTCCAGCATCGAGACAAAACCACTTCAAGGGATGTGGAGCACACTGACAGGCATTGCTCTTCTTGAGCACTGTACCTATAAACACGAACAGTTCAAGAGCAAAGTTTGACAACTGGCTGAGAGACTAGCTAAGTCTCCTGTGGCTTACAATAACCTTATAAATATTTTGGTGCATAAAAATACAGGTCCCAGGTCAAAATCTAAAAATTATCCTAACTTCTTGCCCACACTAAAAATAGTAAAAGGCAGCATTTTTTTAAATGCTATTCTTTCTTTAAAAATCTGCCTTTTTATGAATCTAAATTCCATGAAGTTTCAATAAGACTGATCAGACAAATAAACTTTAAAAACTTTGAAGATGGATCTTCTATTTCCAGAAGTACTTAAGCAGGGTAGTAAATGGCATTTACAGACACCTAGAAGCTTGGATGCTTTTGCAACCTCCCATTCAGCCGGAACACACATACAGCTAAGTATACACTCTAATCATACACTTGGAAATTTCTTACTTAAAGAATTATAGTCAATTGGGATCTAGGCTATGTCTGCAGTGTGCACTTCATTGTGTGCAAAGAAATCTAACAGGGTATAAAACAGCACAAGTACTTGAAGCAGACTCATTTATTGTTTCTTGTACTTTCAGGCATTTTGGAAAACATTACCTCTAGCAACTGTAATACACATTTTATCATTTTATTTCTACATCTGATTCTAAAAGCATTTTAGAAAATGATAGGGATTTTAACATCAACTTTTTGAAGGAGATTTTTACCTCAGACCCTTCTGGAATTTATTTTGCAATCACGACAACTCTCTTTTGGCAGAAAATGCTATTAAATACAGAGGATGCAAAGCTAGGCTAATACTAAAAACAAGGGTTTTGCACATGATTCTTGCATGTAATGTACATCTAAAGCCAGACTAAGAAGAATGAGGATGAGATCTGCAAATTAAACATCATTTTCGCTAATATTGTATAACAAGTAACTTTACTATCATAACCAGTCTTTGTTACCTAGGGTACTTGTTCATCAAAACATCCTCTTGTGCTAACCAGTTTTGAACACTCCTGTTGCAAAGATCCGTTTCTATTAATGCCAAGTACTGGTAAGAGGTGTCACAGCATAACATACTAACTACACACATTCTGTTGCCCCTGAAAAACCTGATAGGCAGCATTATGAAACAGCATTACTATTTACTAACATTTTCTTAGAAAAGCTACGGCACAAAATACAAGCTGTTTTTTGCATAGAGCAAACTCTTCTGAATGTAGTTCAGCCTCCAAGGTAAGGTAAGACATTTTGCCTGTTTGCCGGCTTAATATTTTGCCTGCAGTAGATCTTCAGATCTGCTAAATTAACTTCTTTTAAACACAGTTTTTTTCAGACTGCCCACAGTGATACATTTCATCTGCAACCGAAGATGGAAATAAATCATAAAAATCGACCAAATACATGCTGTGGCTGACAGACGGAATATATCCTAAGTGGTGACCATTCAGGCTTCCCCTGAGATGCATATGTTACATGTAAACTGCAGGACAGAGGCGATTTGCAGTCAGTCCTGGAGCACTCCAGCCTTTGTGCTTAGGTTTGATTTCCGCAAAAACCTTGGCACATACAGGAGGACAGGGATGATGTGTATACCACATATACATATATGAGTTGCCACCTCCACACAGAGACAGGACACAGCTGGAGAGCGTCCTTCCCAGGAATGCACTTTCTTTTAAACACAACCTTCTTCCTTCCATATGCTAACCCCACCATCCACCCCTGACTCTCCCTCGGGCGTGGCTTCTTACATTTTGAGAAGCTTGGGTTGCCTACTACGTTCGAAACAGGGACTGCTTAGCTAAATGCCACTTCTCCTGGCATCTGTTGCTGAAAGGCTCTACGTTTCCTCAGGGCTTTATTTATCTGTTTTGGGTTGCGTTTTAGAGATCACGGGAAGCAGTAAGTGTTCATACATTCTTTCATTCTTTCTTCTTTTTTTAAGAAACTGTACCTTAACACTACCTTCTTCTCAACCTCCCCCTTCCCTTTAGACAAAGGAATATTTCTGCTTATCCCTCTACCCCCCAACCCAAATGAATCTTGGAGATCCCCTTATATTTCAGCTCTCCCTAGGAACAGAAAATGAGGAAAATAAATGGCTCCTGGTTTGGATCTCGTCTTAAACCTTGCTTACATTCAAAACAAAAAATAAACAACGCAAAAATTCCCCATGAAAAATCATCTGAAAGTCAATATTTTAACATGCAATAGCAAAACATTTTAGTATGCCCAGCATTAAAAGGGTCTAACAAGGTGCCTACAAATCTCAGTTTCCTTTTATCACTTTGTAACTATAACCTTGGCACTTATATATATACACACACATTATGAGACACCATAACTGTAAACAGAAGCTAAGTAAAAAAAACAAAAAAAACAAAAAAACCCCGAACCTGATCTAAGGTAGTCAACGTTTATTCACCTAAGTAGTGATTCAATATAATTTGTCAGTATCTAAAAAGCACAGTAATTCTTGTCACATCAGGTTATTAGTCTGCCAGTCGGCTCTGACTTACTTTCCACTAGCAATGGCAACAACTGGATTTTGAATATATTTCTTTTCCTTTGAGAGCTCTACATATGCACTTGCACAGCGACATAATTGTAAAGAACAAAGAATGAAATATCCAGACTATATGTTTAAACAAAGAGGTGACATTAAGATGTATTTTAGTGAGGAATACTGGGCACTAACCTGTCTTACCAGGGAGAAAGAATCATTTACTCTTATAAAGAGTCAGTAAAATCTCACAGGAAATATGCTATGCTAGACTGTGGTCTTCAACTTGCAAGCAGGGGAAGTACTTTAATGCAGTAAAAGGAATATAAGCCATAACAAAAGGAGTAAGAACAACTTGACAAGGTAGCACACATTTTGAATCCGGGGTATGAATTTCATACAATTAAGCCTGTGATTTTAAAAATACTTGACAAAGCCATTCTTTGAGGCTATTCAGATAGTTCATCTAAAATGTACTCTTCACAAACATTAAGCCAGAAAAACAAGCTAAATACGTCAAGTAAATTATGCAGAGTGATCCAGTCACTTGTGGTGAGATCCAAAAGATACTTAAAGGTTGTGACATTGAACATGGTAACAGATGCTGAGAACCCAGCTCCTGGAGCAGAAACCACAGCCCTAACTTGGGCACCTAAAGTTATTATAAAGTAGATGGAGAAAAAGAAGTTGCCTAAAAGTAGAACAGGCTCAGAACAGGAACCCCTAAGCAACCCGTGTGAAACACTCACGGGAGAAGACTGTCTTAAATCTTTCCCGTTTAAGGTGACTAAACTGGATGGCAGAGACATCCAAAACTGTAAGATTGCAATCCGCATTGTCCAACAGCTGCTCTGTTACAGATTACAATTGTCAAATTGACACCCATATTCTGTTTATTGTATTTAGGCATCTAAACCATCAGAACATGCTCCACCATTTATTTTGCCAAATGAGTGCAAGCCGGAGGGAGGAAGCAAGAATACAGCTGTTTTCCTACCCCCATGATTATGCCATGCACCAATACCGAGTGGGCACTGACTAGATCTCCATCCCCTTTGCAGAAAAGGACTTCAGGGTCCCGGTGGACAAGTGAACAGTAGTCAGAGTATGCCCCAGCAGTGATGAAGGCCAACCACACACTGAGCTGCAACAGTGAAGCCAGCAGGTTGAGGGAAGTGATTCCTCCCATCCGTTCAGCACTGGTGAGATCACCACTGTGGTACTACGCCCAGTTTTGGGCTTCCAACAGTAAGACAGACATGTATCTACTGAAGCGAGGCCAGTGGATGGCCACTGGAACCACAGGCTGGAATACCATGATGTATGAGGAGAAGCTGAGAGAACAGGGTTTGGTCAGCCTTAAAAAGAGTCTCATTGCTGTCTAAAACTACCTAATGCCAGGTGCAGAGAAAATGGAGAACATAATAACATGCAGATACAGAACATAACAACATGCAGATACAGAACATAATGAATTCTTATTAGATATATGGAAAAAATTGTTTCTCATGAGGGTCGTCAAACACTGAGAGAGGGCCTCAGAGAGGCTGTCAGACCTCCATCCCTGGAGATACTCACAGCTCAAATGGACAAGGCCTGGCGCAACCTGCTCCAAATGGACCTGCTCTGAGCAAAGGTTTGGACTAGAGGGCTCCAGAGACCCCTTCCCAGTTAAATTATTCTATGATTCTGTAACTGAGCTCAGGGATTTTTTTTTTTATATATATTATTATTATACATAGACTGAGGTACCTAAATTCTTCCTAAATCTTTTTTGTGGATATGAATGTAGTTCTGAATACCCAACTACTTCTCACTTCACCAGTAGTTCTTCTCCCACTACTGCCTTGAGCGCTTCATCATTCTCTGCTGGAAGTACCACTGCCTGATACTGTCCATCACTAGAGACCGCAGACACTTAGATTCCACACGCTTTGTGTTCTTTCCAAAACCAAAATTATACCCTACTAAAATTCTGGATTGGAAAAATCCAAAGCCACTTATCCTTTGGCCATGTGCTTACCTTGTCACTTCTCTCGCCTTCTGTCTTCCTTATTTCCTTGTGTCTTTAATGATTTCTACTATGGGAGTACATAAAAGTAGATAAAAATTAAGGACTAATCACTCACTAGCTTATATTCTGTACTGAATTGCTAATAGTGAACACTAACTCAAGTATTTTGATTAGCCTACTGGTTAATATGAGCACATATACCATATGTAACCACCACAATAATCCCAGATAATTGTCTAAAATATGACACTTAAAATAAGTTCAGAGTGTCAATTAATGGATTAATTTACAAACTGATGAAATATCACCGGGTTGCAAAAATATTCCTGTTCTCTCCCTTACATGAACAACAGAAAAATAATAAAGCAAAGACATAAAAACCTAACTGAATAAAACTTTGTTTTGTCATTTTTAAATCTGCAATTACCGGAATCCTTTCTAAAATAAAATTGATAATAAAATATATATGTTATTATATAATTTATTTTACAGGTTTAAAATTGTAAGTATGAATACAATTTCATTCTTCTCACAAAAAAAATGAACTGCCAGATAAACACTGGATGTGTTTAAGAGAGATACAGTGTAGTGTTATTATCTCAAATGTGAAGAAGTGAACTATTAATCTACAGTGTAGTTTGTTTCACAACCATGATAAAATACTACTTTTAAAAAATAAAATGCTTAGACTTTTGCAGAAATTAGTTTAATATATCATACCACAGAAACAATATAGTCAAGCCACAGTATTTCAGAAAAAAATTGCAAGTCAATCTGTAATTCTCAAACAGTGACAAAAAATGCACAGGCTGAACTGAAAAATATATCTGACATGTCTTAGACCCGAAGTATTTGGAGATACAAATTGTATTTTAACGTGGCCCAGTTTTGTTGGCAAATCTTGCAACAAGTCGACTAAGCTCCAGCTGGTATCAATGACAGAGCCCTCACTGATTCCAAGCAACCGCTCCCATTCAGAGAAGCAAAATGCTTTCCTAGCCCAGGGGAGTATCTTAAATTCTTTCACGACCATACACAAAAATAGAAAGAAACAAACAGAAAAGAAAACCGTGACTCCCTTTGCTTTTCTTTGCATACTTAATGTAGTCATTTCTCCCAAATAGCCTTCCAAGTGAGTTTAATGGGAAGAATACTCAGCAAAATGAGTAAATATTTAGTGAAGTTCACAGAAAGCAAAATTATACCATATTACACAGACAAAAGTAGCAGAAAAACAACTCTAAAATCCACCACATAAATCCCATGTCCAAAATGGACATCCCTTGTCATTCTCCAGCAGACACTGGAAACCTTACCTAGCTCATGATGGTGAAGTTAACCAAAGCATTCGAGAGAGGCAAATCTAGATTCTTCCTAGCACCTATAAATCCTGTGATTTATTAACTTAGCTCCTTCCATCATGACTTTTGATCATAGAAAAGGTAACCAGAGATTGTAGCCATAAGAACCTTGGAAAGCAATCATGCTATTATCAGCATAATTACTTATGCTCACCTGAGAATGGTAAAACATTGACGAATGAAAGAAATCGTGGATTAAGAACGGGGGGAGGAAAAAAAAAAGAGACAAAGACAGAAAAGCAAATCAACACGTCACTTAAGCCAGCAGAGTCGACATAATGATTTATTTCACAGTTTTCCCTGGCAAGGAATGTCTTCTTTTAACACCCTTAGGTTTTGAAATTGATGACTCAAAGGCTTTCTCCACTACTAACTGCTGTCAACCGAGACTCAATAATTTAGCACTGGTTTGTCATACGACTCTGACAAGTAATGTTTGATCTTCATCATCCCGTCATAGGATGCTATGTGACATGATGAATTGGCAATAATATGCTAAGATGTTAAGAAATTACAAACACTTCCCTCTGTCTCAAGTCCAAAGGATCTTTAACATGATGGTGCACAAGAAGATGTAATCTAAAAATATGGAAAAAAGAATACAGCTACAGAGTCAACTCATAGTTGATGACAAAGCGCCATTTCCTCCAGCAAAGGGCTGTATACCACATGCAAGTACAACTCTGCAGAGGGATCAAAAATAACATATGTGAGACAGTTCTGGAGCTTTGAGTCGATGGGATAAGTTCATTCCACCAGTCCAAATTGCTCTGTTTTCTGAGTTATGGCTGCCAAAGCCAAAATGTGAGACTGAACCATGAAAGAAAAATACCTGACTCCAGAAAAGTCTTGAAAATTTCACTTCCAGAGGAGCCATCTAACCAAGAGGAAGGAAATATATTGTGGTAGGGGCAGGGAAGAAGAGGAGTTACTACGCTTTTCTCTACTTATTTTGATATACACTAAAGTCTTCTCCACTGGTAATGCCAATGCATTTAGAGCTTTCCCACCTCATTTCCTAGTTTCTAGATCTCTTTAACACCCCTTAAAACACCATGCATTTCAGAAGAAATTCTTCTCCATTATTAAATCTTGTGCTTTTTTTTAGATTTCTAAAATGCCTATTTCCATAACTGATAAAATCCAGGATATTAGAAAATCACCTCTATTTCACTGAGCTAAATTTTACGCTGTTGTGTCTTTGCAAAATAACAGTCTGTTCAAGATTTACAAGAGGCAATGACAAGCCTTTTCTTTACATTATTGTGGCAGATTAGGATTTCCGCTTGAGTATTTCTATTTCATAGTCCACATTCAGTGCCTCTATTTAATTATTCAAACAACTGATGCATATTGTGCAACAGCGATGTACACCTCCACGAATCATTAGGTACATATATACACCCTAACACATAGTGAGCTCAAAATGAATTTAAACAAAACTGTTAAAAGATATGCTATTTTATGTGTGATGGCAACATCATAGTAAACCACATTAAACTGGTATTCAAATGGATGTATTAAAAACAGTTCAACATGCAGAATTGCTTGACTGGATGCTTATGGCAGAAAATTATTATTCATTTCATCTGAGCAGCTAAGCATAAGGTAATATAATGAGGAAGCTCTGCTAGCAGGCTACTTAACATTTCTTCCTTGAAGCACTGAAAGCCCTATTAAATTTCTGTACTAAGAGACTTAAGGAAAAAATCTAACTCTAAATCTAAGCGCCTTATGATTAACTGGTGCTTGCTGGGAAGGGCACTGCAAAATCAACTGCACTGGCGCAGCAGAGGAAGGCTTTAACAAACAAATAAAAGAAACCTGCAGCAAGACCGACCACATTTAGTCGAGATCTGCATGCACAGGCAAAGGTCAAATACAATCTTTTCCTATACCCTTCATGCAACAATAACGATTAATTTTTAGGATGCTATTGCTTTCTTGTAAGGCACAATAATGTTGACCTAAGGCCTCACTTCTTTAAAGTGTACAATTCTTGTAGCAAAGGCTGTCTTCTTCAGTAAGCCTTTTCGGGCAGCATTATATTAATCCACTATTACTGTATAAGGCACTGCTCACAGACAAAAGGAGTTGGAGGAGGGTAAACTAACAGGAAAAAAATGGAAAACACAGGTTTGTTGACAGGAAAGCTAATTCATAATGAGTCCTCTTCAGCTATGATTACTGAATGATTAATTTTTGTCTTCAACTTTCAGCAATTCATTTCTAAGCATATAATCCTGGTCAGGAGAGCTCCTCAGCTGAAGTAGTTTGATATCATCTCTCTGACTTGTGTGTATTCACACCATTATAGGATTTGAAACTATATGTTTTTTATTGATATTGAAACATTTTCCCTGTTAAAGAATCACCCAGGGATGCATTTGCTGTAATCCTAGACTAACTCTCCCAGCTCTCCAGCACCCCAGGGGTCAGCCTCCAACAGAGCCATCCCAGGGCTGCTGAAGGTTTTGGTGGTCCACCCACTTTTGACTGGACACCTGTAAAATGAAGCAGTTTTGCTCAACAGCTGGACGAAAGTAGCATTGGCAAAATATTAGTTTTGTACGGTCACCTGCAAACTGAGAGGAAGTAAACAAGAGAACGGAAGAGATCCCAAAGCATTGCAGCTTCTTCAGCTGAACCTCTAAAAATTCAGCTGCTTGTTCCTATCTTTTCAAAACCATAAAATTCTGGCATAAGATCATTTTCTGTTTAAGACTCACGTCGGCGCTTTCCGTCTCAGTACTTGCCAGGAACGCCAGCAAAAGGAAAAGATGCCTCACCACATTTTGGCTTTTCCAATTGTCATCCCAGCTAGAAAGCAACATAACGTGGCACAGAGCAGTTGTAGATTTTTCAAAGAATCAATTTTACCAATGTTTCTCAGAAACATATGACAGAGATAGGGCATTCATTTTCCACCCTAAACACCAGCTAAATAAAAGCATCTAGGGACATGACGAGGAATTCCTCAAGTGGGATGGGATAGGAGGAACACAAAAAAAGATGGAAAAGAGAGTGAAGTTAATTCCACCACTCCATCTCTAACAGGCAAATCCTCAACGGCTGTGCCAAGCTCCCATTTATTGTAGCAGACTAAATTCTGCAGGCAGAATTTCGCCACTGTGTGCACTTCAGGAAAAAAAGAAAAAAAAGAGGGGGGAAAAAAGTAATGAAAAAAAAAAAGCCAGAGCAGTTAAATACCAGCTTTACTTTACAAAGGAATTATCATTTCTAAGCAGGACAAGAATCTGTAATTGCATTATCTGCTACACAATGGTATCCAGTTTTGCATTTATCTTGTTCTTTCTGCAGTGAGCAGGCAAACTTTAATGCTTTAGTAACAGGCTCATAAAAACTGCCTGATGGACTGCAGAAGGTATTTCTACCGCCCTGGAAAATTACATAAATCAAATGCTGAGCAATTGCCACTTTCCAGCTAAATGCTATTATAAATAACTGTTTGTATGGCCTTATCATTTTTTACTACCTGTCAACTACTGATAAAGATTCACTCCCTAAATCACAGTAATTTCCTTTCAGCTGTCAGAAAGGAGATTTAATATGGTGATAAAGAAACAGATGAAAAAAGGGTGCTTTACTTTTAAAAAGAGTTGTATAATTTTGTGTAGTTGTTTCAAAAGCATTGTGCTTTCATTTTTTTAGTTCGTGTCCAAACAATGACACCAATTTATTGTGACATATGATACTCTCCTCAAAAACTTTGACATAAATAACTTGATAAAGTTTCTTCTCCCCACTCAAACTTAGCACAAAAACTTTAGTTCAGAAATAATGTCTATTGTCAGGCTGATTTCAAGATTTTTGAAGTAGAATCACAAAATCGGTCACTTATAAATTATTGGAATTAGCATTCAAAACTGAATATCCTTCCTCATCATTTGTAATATCACATAGATCATCCGAATGCAATGTATTCTGAGTACCTGAAAACACAGATTCTGTCAGAGACACAAGGATTCACACATTCGCATCTAATATCACAATAGCTTTAATTGTACAGACTAATGTGTGAATGGCAGAATTAACATATAAATTTGGGGGATAAAAATTAGGTAGAATATGTAAGATTTGAATGTGAGACATTAAATCCTGCTCACTAGTCTAGTTTCACTTCTACATTCTTGCATGCCATCATGCAGATGGCAGTAACTGATAGTGTAGAAGCTGATATTTTTTTCATCCCCCAAAATAATATTATTTTTAAATTTAAAAATACTTTTCAAAGTAAAACTGTGAAAAATGAATTACATTATGAACTGAAAATTGCAAATAGAAAGAGGAGACCCTTCAAACTGTGGTTACCAAAAATGAATATACACAAATATTATGTTAGTCAAGAGTTTTAAACGAGGAAGTGATATATTTCTACATGTAAATAATACCTTTGAGCTGCGATCATCCTTTGGCAGCACTGAAACAGCATATGTAATTGCTAAAGTCAACAGATTTTCTTCAAGAGCTTTGCTGCTTATGTTTACTATCCAATTTTACGGAGATTAATTTCACAAAAACAGTATTTTTATGTGGCAATATCCCCAAGGGTATGCAGTCATCAGTTTGCATAATGATATTTTAGTAGATAGAAGAATAGCTCTAAGAGTCTTACAAAGAAATAGAGCTCATCCTTTTAAAAAAATGCACACAAAACAAAAAAAATTAATCCCGAATATATTAATCTTCATTTCCCCCCCTTTTTGAGGGCTGAACATAGGAATTTGCAACCACGAATGTTACTTTCAATTTTTCAATGAATAAAATGGTCCTCCTGTGGAATCCTCAGAATGAAAATATTCATCCTCCCAAAACACACGTTTTTGTGTCTGGCTTCATACTTAGAACTGAAAATAGTTCAATGCTGCTGTGGCAGACACAAACACCAGTGATGCCCTGTGCTGCTCCAGGGGGGAGTTCTCGGGTGGTTAAAGTGGCTATTTCGTATTAGTTTCTTTTCAAATCTCATTTTTTCCCAAACCTCATAGATGATATATGAAAACACAGTTATCACCTGGTTTTCACACCTGCATTCGGCAATGATGGACAACCGGTTTTGACGTACACCTTCATTCTCAGTAATTCATTGTACCTGATGCAGGTCTATACACCAGCTTTTCTTGCAGTGTCTTCCTTCACTTCAGATATACTCCCCCTTCTTACACCCCGGAGGTGATGTATGGCAGAGGGCAGCCAGGCAAACTCTGGGTTTATGAGGACATTTTCACTACTGACTTCCCAGGTGAACCATTTCAGTCACGAAAGAAGAACGTTAAATGAACTGACTGACAGATCCCAACAGGCAGAGGTAAGGGCAACATATGTCTTTCCAACCTTTACTCGCTCAGTTTTTTGTCCTTCCAGCATCCCTCAGCTTTACAGGATACAGAGTTCTTACAAAACTTCTCCCTTTGACAAATTATCTTCTTTCCTGGGATAGGGTCAGTGTTCTTCTTGGCCCCATGATGCTGAGAAAGATATATTGACCCGACTTCTAGTGTTTTTTAAAAGATAGGTTTTCATCACGAAGGAGTCACCAGTCATCAGTTTAACCAAGTAGATACCACAGACCGTATCTGAAGAGGCAACCTTTTAGTGTATAGAATTTATTGCTATTTTTTATTGATGGCACCAATATAAACTTGAGCTAGGGCATGAAAATAAAAATCAAATGTTACAACAGCTCTTCTTTTTCATTGTCCTTGTAAAACCATTCAGATTTAGTATTTAAGCATTTGTGGTAATGAGCATGATTCCCATTGGACTTAACTGACTTCATTTTTTGTTCACCTGAATGAACAGGTGAACAAAATACGTGTGGATATAATGTACGTTTATTAAAGATTTTCCCGGCAGGCTGAGGAACAGTGTTTTGAATTCTGTTCTAGATTCTATCAGCAAAGAGTCTACTACTTCTAGTCACTTCTGTCCAACAGTCATAACAAACATTTTTCTAAGCAGAAAATAAATTGCAGATTTAAAGCAGACTTTCGTCTGAGAACAAAGGACATAAGGAAAAGGGCCAAAACTGGATGGATGTCAACAATACTGTTTGTTGCTTCTGTTCTTTCAGTTTTCTGGATATTTACTAAATTCCTGAGAATTACAGGAAAGAAGTGTGCCCTGTTACTTTTCCATACTAAAATCAATGAAGAGTCTCACATCAAACTCATTGTTGCCTTTCAGAACAATAACCAGTTTTTCCTTATTTTGCAGTGTTTCCTTTTCATTCCTTTCCTCCTAATGCTAGAAAATATTTTAAGATTTCTGAATTCAATGCTGTAGCAATTTTCTGTATTTTAATATCATACCACAAGAAGCAAAGGGTCCATATTATTTTCTATAACATCAATTCAATGTTATTTAAAAAAAAAAAATCACTCTCCCAAAAACATAAAGGCTTCTCATGCCATTAAAGGACTATAGACATAATTAAAATGCTCCTTTAAACAATACTTTGGTCAGATTTGCTTTCTAGTACTTCAAGGATAACCTGACGTTTGAAACAACCCATTTGAAATGGCTGACCGTCTTTGCATTTCCTGTCATTCAAATGATTCAGCGTATGTCCATAACATAATCTGTTGGGAAAGGTCTTTTTGAGACAACATGTTAAAGAACATACAATTGCTGCATTCTTACAGCATTTTGTGATTTCTAATGCCATGATGAGGCTTACTTCCCTCTTCAAGTTTAAGTATCCAAAGGTTGATTAAAATAAAATAAAAGCTATCATAACGTCAGATTATTAAAAGGAAGGCAAGAAGACAGACAGCAGAACAGGTTTAAAATAATAAACTTTAAAAAGCTGGATAGTCCTCAAGTTCACTGCATCCATCTGTCATTAGTAAGGCATAGGTACTGTGGGCTAATTAAATGTTAATGAAATATAAATAATCTGCTGGTCTCAAAGCATTAGCTAAGGAGCAGTAACTGCACAACAGCTGCTGCAGCTCACTGAAAGTGCTCGTGTCAGCACCTCAAACAACATCTAAAATCTGGCTTCAAAACATCTGAATGAAATAATAATGACTTCTTCATGTAACTCATTTCAGAAGACCTGCAATTCTTTTTGCTTAAAACAGAGGTGAAAGGTCCAAGTGATAGCAACAAAAGCTGAAGAGTTTCATGGAGCAATACAATTAAATATGTGATTTTTCATCTGCTATTTTGTTAAAATCTTTTTAACTAAAGCACAGTGTCTGTAAAAGCAGTACTGTATTAAGAAGCTAATGATATCAATAAACTCATGCCAGAAATATTAACATTAGATACACAAAAACTCTACTCCTCTTCCACAGCTTCACGGTCAAACAGCCCATTGGGCAAAGATAAGATTTAAGCTCGCTCCCCATTTAAAGCCTGATTTTTATGCACAAGCTTCCTCCTAGCCAAAAAGAGGGCTTACATCTTGTTGCGGTCCAGCTGGGGACAAGGAAGGACAGGAAGGACTGGGATGGCAAGTGAAACGTCACACACACAACATGCAGGAGGCAAAGCTAGAGCTTGAGGTAGATCACAGGATGTGCTGAGAATGAAACACACCACGCCTTATCCATAGCAAGCAACAACCTCATGTTTAAATTGTATCCTTAAAATGGAAATCTTTCTCAGGAACGGCAGAGGTGTTCCCTCAGCTTAGGCTCCATGCACTCTTACAGCCTCCTTCTGCAAGCTAGCGACATGGGCGTTAGGCAACTCATCTTTTGGGGGGATCTAATATGGGCAGAGTTCAGATGGTCCAAGACAGGTGCCTGTGCTCCCTATCTGCTCTTAGCTAAAGAGAGATGCCATCTACAAGGAGGGGATTCTGAATATCTTGCTTGAAGACCTGAGGTGTCATAAATTAAAGAGAATGACTGTCCTCAAAAAACTCCAGTTCATGATGAAACAAACCTTTTTCCTCCTAACATTTAGTCAACCGTTTCACTGCATCCCAAGTCAGATGAAGGCGGCATTCTCAAGTTATCAAGCCACTTCTCCCCATCTTTAAACCTGCTTGCGCAACAACGAAAGAGTAAAGAACATTTTGTGTTCTGTTGGAAGGCGATATATTTGGTAAAACCACCTTTGACTGAGTGTTGTGTGCCAGAGTTTATAGCTGCCGACTATCCCGTGTACCCCCTGTATCCCAGTCTCCACGGAAAGCAAAGCAAGGCAATGATTGGAAACTGCCAGGGTAGATACCAGCCTTCAGTTTCCAGTCCTGATGGCCCGGGGACTGTAATTTCTCCTGCCACACTGCCTAGACACAGGCTGTGAGATGGAGCTCAGGCTCTTCCTGCCAAGGCCGAATTAACAGAAGTGCTGTCACCAAACTACTTGAAAATAAGCAGATCCATCATTACCTGCATGTTTACAAAGACAGACACAAAATTAAGTATAAATCACTCGACAAAAAATTCAGTGTGCAATAGTAATACAGGTGTTCCTATATGCACACAAACACACATCAGCATGCATTATAAAAACACACCTAACAACTAGAAAAGGTTATTGGTTGATGGTTTCTAGGGACCTTCTAAGCAACCTGTAAATACAGGGCTGTTGTTTGAAGCTATTCATATCAGTGCTGTATCAAGAAAAAGGATTTCCACTCCGTACCAAAACCCATTCACTTCAAAGATACACACCATTACTGCAAAGATATAATATTTTTCTTTAAGGAGGTACAGCAAAAACATTCTTAAAAATACAGAGCAACAGTACAGAAACTTTCTTTGCTAAATGCCAACGGAAACAAAGTCCATCTGACACAAACTGTGATTCTGAAACTATAAGGGAAATGTTTTACTCCGCTGTTGAATAATTTGGCATCTCTTCAGCAAGAAAAAGAATTGCTGGAAATGAGTTGAGAAACTCGATAATCAGTATGCTAGTCACATTCATCCCTTTTAAATAACGCAAAGGGAAACTAAACAAACTACAATGTCAAAGAGACAGTGTCAAAATCAATTAAAAACTTCAGATTCTTTGGTGTGCTGAAATCAGGGGAGTTCTTGTTATAACCTAAACAGAAGTAGTAGTTCCATCTACTACAGACATAGCACATCAGGGTTTGTAAAATCCCTTTATCCTGGGTGGGCACGTGCATAAACACTGGCATTTGTCATATAGGAAGTCTGCGCTTCTGTGTTCAGAAAAAAAATCAAATACTGTTTTTGAACCATTAGTCAAGAATTTTCCAGCAACTTCCTGCATTTGGAAAATACAAGCTCTTTTCAGCTCCTTGACTGAGATTATTACACACTTCATCAGACTGTGTGTGTAGTTGTGTCTATTGTCAGAAATATGATCACCATTTCAAAGAATCTGATTTTTAATTGAACAGGTCAAACATTTGCCCGGCATACGTAAATTCATGCTGCCTGTGTTGGTGTTGAAACTGTATTCTCTATCTAGGAAAAACATTTTTCCAAATGGATCCAGGAACTTCCTAACTGAATAGCAAACATGAAGCGCGTTGTACCACTTAGCTCGCTGCTGAACTGCAATCACCTTTAGGCTGAAACCTATGGACTAAGCAACATCAAAGCAACTCACACCAGGGATTCAGGATGGGAAGCAAGGAATGTCACATCTAACCGAAACTACAGGGAGAAAAAGGTAGTCACCGTGGAACTAACCAGAATTAAATTTGGCCAGGACAGAAGGGTTCTTCCCCCAAAAGCACCATGGGATCTTTAATGACCACAAGTCAGAATCGTGATTTTACACCTCATCCAAAACCAAGCACCTCATGACTCTGAGCCCGTAAGATTTCAGTTTGCAACTAAGTTGTAGAACGACACTTGCTAAATCACCAGCATCAATCTCCTTTTTCTTCAGGGATGCCTTACACATCCAATCAGAATTACTTAAAGTCATACAGGACTTTAGTCATTATAGCAAAAAAGCAGAAGAAAATCGTGTTTATATTGTGCTTTATATTACAACGTGTGCAGTCCTAGAAAACATCATTAGGTGATACACTCATTCCAGATTTCAAAATGTGTTATTATGAAAAAGATGAAACACAATGGAATATTACTGTCATCTTCAAAGTTCTCCTACTTAACTTGGGGGAAACACAAAGAGATTTCAAACTTTCCTCTTTTTTTTTTTTTAATGTTTAGATCATATCTTTCATCTTTTGAATATGTCATTATGCTCTTTTAATCTTTTGTTTTGCTTCTTTTAAGCTCTTGTCCACACACAGGGAGGCAATTAAGGACTTCTTTATGTATGCAGCTGCAAATAGATAGGTTTAATGAGAGTCACTCACTTATACCACCAGTTTCTCTGATAGAAGACATATTCAAGAATGGATTAGGCTTCGCATTGAGCAATATCTACAGACCATCACACTTATTTCTGTAGAGAAGAGGCAAGAAAAGAGGTAATATCCGTGTTTTAATTTCTCTCCGTATGAATTCTCAGAAAACCCCAAAAGCTTTCCTAACCTTTCCTATCAAAGAAGCCAATAAGGAAAGTCATCACAGACATGACAGGTGTGAAGCTTCCATTTATTTTCCTTAAGTACGGTGAAAAAATATTTTATCCAGCACTCTGGAAGCCAGAAACTGCCTTTTAGGTTTTTACCTCTCAACCTGCAATCTGACCTCAGACTTTGACTCTTCTCTTTGCAACTAAATGAATGCAGCGTATTAGGCTAAAACATTAGTCCTTCGATTAAAAAACAAATCATCTTGAAAACAGGATCCTCTCTATTGTAATTGTGTGGGTTTGTTTCCTCCCTCCCTCCCTCCCTGAGATATAAGATTCCTTGATAGGTCATCACGGGAGACTGAATCCTGGATACACATCATGAAGCTCCAATGCCTGTTCTGAAAGGATAACACCAGGCAATTTCCAAGGAGAGACAGATTCCTAAATTAATATGCTGTCTCATCATTAATAAAGACAAAATACTTTCTGCATGATCACTGTATACTCCAGAAGCAGGGCCTTCAAAAGCAGCACTGGAGTAGACTGGAAATCCCTTTTTGCAATATTTAAGTATCACATTCATCCTAACAAGATGGCTGAAAACACATTTAACTGATGAACCGGCTTTCCAAACTCCATCCATACTCAGCACGTCATTTCTGTGCCATGCTCGGCACAGAAATTTGAATGTGAATACCAAATAGTTTAAAGCAATATATACAAATATACTTGAGTATGCAGTGAAAAAGTGTCAGTATTTTCTGTAGAACCTCAGCTGGTCTAATCACTGCTCATTAATTCATGCAGAAAATATAAAGTTAGCTAGTCTACGCTCTCTTCCTCCAAGATAAATATTTTTAAACAAGTCTCTGTTAACAAAATTTTTCCCCTTCTTTGCCCATGTTGTGGGGTTTTCAGCATTCTTAGTTGTATTCCACAGGTGTGTTTTAGATGTAGAGGCAAGGCAAAACTTAACTCTATTGCTGGTACACAGCCAGTACCATGAAGTGACGTGGACAGGAGCAAGAAGAACCCCAGCCAGGAACTCAGATGCAAAACTGGTGTTTCATGACATAAAGTGCTGTATAAAACAGCACATAAGTGTCATGTGAAGAGATGGAACACAGGTATTTATAAAAGCCATGTTAAGCAGGCAACCTTTCACTCCAAATTTGTCCCTCCAGTTGTTGATTGACTGCATGTAATTTACAAAAGTATTTTAATCAGTTCAAATTAATAATAATAATGATGATGATCAAGATGATGATGAAAGCACTGCTGAACTGTGGGCCTTCTCCAGCTCTTGAGATATTTTCTGTTACTCTCTTCCTTTTGTCAGGCTCATGTTACCAAAGAGTCTGTTTATAAAAACATGACAGAGGTCTTCAATATTCTTTTCTTTTCCAGCATTAAAGCTTGTAGCTTTCTTCCTTATTATTAAGAACTACATGGCAACATGAAGAAGAGTACCGTAAGAAAACTTTAAATTCCAGCCTACTGTGAGATTAATAAACCATGGAAATCTGACATGACTGCAGATGCAGAGCATTCATTCCTTCAGGCAAAGCTTTAAAAAACATATTCCATAAAGGTATAGACAAAATACTTCATTTTATTTGGGGGAAAGGGGTGGCATCAACAGTTCACTGCAAAAATACCTGTATTTCCTGAAACGCTATCCCACCTGTACAATGTATTTTTTGGTATTTTAAAGTAATTATAACAGAAATGATTACTGAAAAAAAACACAGTATGTCCAAGTCAACAGATTTAGGATTTGCAGAGTATCAAGACTGCTCCCACAGCTCTGCCAGTGTGCCTACTGTGTTACAACGTACTGCTGTGCTGTGCCCAAGCATCTCCTGCATCACCACAACCCAGCTATTGCACTGGTCCACAGCATCTACATCCTTCAACATTTGCTACAAATTTAGCTTCCATACCCCATACGGATGGTTGCTGCCCAGTATAATTAATTTCCCAGGCTTCTCTGGGAATCCATCCTATCATTTGGCAAGCAATGCAGCTCTCCATCTGACTCCTATCATGAATCGAGATTATAGTTCAGGGAAAATACAGAGTATTTTGAAATATGAAAGCCACTGTGTTGATCTTCAAGCAAAACACCATTGTTGGCATTCTTTGTAAATTGTGACGATATACATCTGTAAATCAGGATTAAATTTAATTGCCGTTACAAATTATAAATATCAGTGTATGAGAAATATCAATTGAGCCACAATCCTTTTAACCACTGGGGTCCTCAATGCAAACTTAACAACTGATGCAATTTCACAGCATCAGTCTTCTTGACATACGCACCACGGCAGAAGCTCTGGTAAGGCTGCTGCTGTCACAAGGGGGGTCTACTAGGACAAAAGCACGGGTTGCATGTGTGCGTTTCACTTTCACCCCCGCACTCCCAGATATGCACTGTAACTCCTTTTATGCCCAGTGATGTGAAGATGACCTGTATGAGCTAAGTTTACCTCATTCCCTTCTGGGAAAACCTACATCAAGATTAACATATAGACCAGTATCATCACAGAGAACATCACACTGCTGTAACAACATCAGTTCAGCTAAAAAGATTTGACTTTCTAAAACCTGTGATGCCTCAAACGATAAAACATCAACTGAGAAATTCTGGACAGATGCACAAGTAGCTTTACACTCTTTGAAAACACATAGATTAGCTTACTCAATGTGTCATCTGTGCATATTTGTAAAATACGCATTTGTAAATACATTTCAAACAATCTTAAATTTTAGCGATATGTCCTGGCCAGATGAGGAGGAGCTGAGAGGCAGGGCTGGGAGAGTGAAGCTGGACAAATGGGCACTTAAGTAACTGTATATGGGTTTCTAGCACCTAAGACTGCCAGGCCTCTAAACCTGGGTTTTAAAGGTGAAAAGTTGGCGGGTGGCAGCAACAGTTACGGTTACTATGAACGTGAGTAGGCAGCAGTGCGAGGAAGGAGTTTACACAAACTACATTTGTGATGGGCAATGCGATCTGGTGGCAAAACTGTGATTTAGGACAGCCATAAAGGTAAAAACACACAGCTTACACCTATGATTGGCATAACTTTGAACAAGAGGTCTGTGAACAGGAACTGGGACCCATGTAACCACAAGTCAATATGAAAACAAGCTAATTCTCATCTTCAGTAAGGTTTTACTATCTGGAGGTAGAAATCCAGTTATGGACTTGCAGTGAGAAGACAGCTTGAAAATAGTCATTTTAGAAGTGCATATCGAGGGCTCAGTGATATATTTTATGACAAAGCTTGGGACTTTTCATTCACTTTTGCTTGACTACAGCAAGTACTATCAAGTACACATGGCAATGTACGCTACTGTTCATCAAAGTAATATTAAATTGCCTGGCAATACCATATTTTTTCATTTCTAGAACTTTGTAGTACTACAGAAATACTGAGGCAACATAAGAATGCAGTATAATATGTGATACAAATACAAATTTAAGAGCAATAAAATGTTTCAATAACAAATTGAAGCTTCTTGCCCAATCACAGATTTGACAGTGCAAAAAGTAATGGTTTATTTATCTTGTATGATGTTAATCTTTGTTGATATTCCCTAAGGTCAAATATATCCACATGAGCTTATGTTTTTTTATGAAATTATGATTACTGCACAGGAGATGATTTTTTACATTACTTTCATAACGGGAAAAAAAGAGGCCAATTTTGATTCTCAATCACTCAAGTGAATCTTCAACAGTTTCCACTGCATTGCTTATATCTGAACAAAAGCAGAATTTACACCAAGGAGTTTTATCTATGTAGGCATATGCATGCCTGGCATATAAAAAAGCAGAAGCTATTCTTCACATGATGTATCGTCTCATCATATGCACACAACTTCTCAATTCAAGATATACAAACTTGGAAATATTAATTTCACATTAGATGTTAGTCATAAATGAGAACAAAACATATACAGTTTTCCAGAGATTCCATCTGCTTACATTGTTCATCACCACTTTGGCTTTGAACATCCTAAACATATATTGCCCTGCTCAGAAAAAACAAATAATTCTGGAGAAAGGACAAGATTTTTCTCTGGAGCTACGTTAGGTTATACAGCTGATCATTTCAAATGACTGGAAAGGAAGTGTTGGATTTCCACAAAACTCTTCCCTCAAAATTCTTCTGACGGACTGAGCAACCCTACAGCAAATGCATAATATCCTCATGCAAGCAGGTAAGCAAGCCAAAGGCATTACATCATAAGAACCAACTGCCATTGGCTGGACAGAGGGCATCTGAAAGAGATTTCAGATGAAGACAAAAGCATCTGAAAGCAGATTTTTCCAATATAACATTTTTATAGGTGTCATATACCATCTAAAAAACCTATGCAAAACTAATGAGGTTTTTATATTTTGCTATGTTGGCAAATGACTTCTCTGCTCCTTAGATCTTGCACACTACTGCATACTAACAATAATAAAATGTTTCAAAGGGAACATTTTACCACAACTCTTTTCTTGCATGGTGATATAATGCAAGCAAGGTTTTTTTTTTCTTTAATGTGTTTATAATAAAATGCTCACAACAGTGAGAAAATTGAGATATAAAGCAATATTGTTGGGCTTCAAACAGCATGAATTCACTGGAACAAGCTGAAAAAATATCTTAACACAATCACTTTTCTTCAGCTACCACCTCATGATTTCTGGATTTAAAAAAACAACAAACAAACAAAAAAAACCCAAGCCCCAAAAAGACATTAGTTTCTAGCTTGGCAATGACAATAGGTTACAAAAAAAAAACCCAAACCCAAGCCAAGTTTAAGTAAGCAAATGTGCTGGTTTTGGCTGGGGTAGACTTAATTTTCTTCATGATGGCTAGTGTGGGGCTGTGTTTTGGATTTGTGCTGGAAACAGTGTTGGTGGTGCGGGGATGTTGTGGTTGCTGCTGGGCAGGGCTTGCGCAGAGATGGGGCCTTTTCTGCTTCTCGCGCCACCCCGCCGGCAGGTGGGCCGGGGGTGCACAGGAGGTTGGGGGGGGACACAGCTGGGACAGCTGACCCCAACTGACCAAGGGGATGTTCTGTGCCATCTGACGTCATGCTCAGCATATGGAGCTGGGGAGAGAAGAAAGAAGGGGGGGGACGTTTGGAGTGATGGCGTTTGTCTTCCCAAGTAACTGTTACATGTGATGGAGCCCTGCTTTCCTGGAGGTGGCTGAACACCTGCCTGCCCATGGGAAGTAGTGAATGAATTCCCTGTTTTGCTTTGCTTGCGCACACAGCTTTTGCTTTACCGATTAAACTGTCTTTATCTCAACCCATGAGTTTTCTCACTTTTACTGTTCACCGGGGGGGAGCGAGCGAGCGGCTGTGTGGTGCTTGGTTGCTGGCTAGGGTTAAACCATGACAGCAAAGCATTAAATAAAATCAACGATCTATACAATCAATATTCTGGTATCCTTTTTTGCTCCCAACCACATTTCAATTCTATAAATGAAATTATACATTTGTGTTTTCTTGTGCAGCGACATTTCGGGAAATTCTACTTGTGCAATTACTGCCAAGCACATTGGAAATCAACTGGAGTTTTGACTAGGTTGTCATAAATGAACCTATACAGAAGAAAAATTAGTAAAAGTGATAGATCTACCCTTCACAAAACATGGCAAAGACAATGTAATAGCTGTAGCTCCTGTACCACCAGTATTTTAGAAGTGGAAAACAGACTAAAGTGAAATACATCCCAGGTGAGGTTGAGAAAAAAAGCAGCCATATCCCACCCCTGCAAAATCCCACGACTTTATTACAATGATTTTTCTGCAGTTATTTGAGTATATCAAATACACCAGGGAGTTCAGCAAATTAAGTGACTGATGGCCTAACGACTAGGGGGGGGTCTCTGGCCCAATAACAAACCATCTCTGTTGGGACTGCTTTTTGGTTTTGTCTGTATATTGTCAAACATACTGCATACAGATGAAGAATAGGAAATTTTAAGCCACAGAATGTGGCTTCTTAGCAACTTACATACGCTTTTTTTTTTTTAATAGTGCCAAAATAGCTTTGACTGATAAAAACTTGAGTCTTTTATTATCTGCCTAATAAGATGCCATGGAAGGTTCATTAGACGAAACCTAGAAGGATTATCCCTAACATTAAGGGTACAGATTAGTTTCCATATCCTCTGAGCTCAGTAGGAATAAATATTCCCTCGGGTTATGTTCTTAGGATATGCCAAATACAGATTATGAGATTTCAGAATAAAATCCAGATTTTATTCTGAAAAAAATCATGCTTGAACCACCTGAAAAAGATTGCATTATTTGGGTTAAAAGTAGCACTATAATTTTAAGAGAAAAAGATGGCATTACATTCCCTGTTGCGCCCTTCAGAAAAACAGTGCATAAATCATGCTTTTATAAATTATATATACGATCAGTGAGTTTCCAAGAAAGTCTTACCACAAAGTAAAATAGATATTAAAGGAAGATATTAAGCTTTTAAAACCTTAGCAATATCTAGTATAGTTTTAAATGCTTATCTCAAAACTGAGTTAATACAAAGGCATTCTGTCTTTGGCTGATGCTTTTTGTATGGAGCCGTTCTTTCCCACAACAGTGTTCTATTCATTTTAGAAATTCATTGGTACCGGAATCTACAACTCAGCATTAATTAAAGTCATCTATACAATTTATTCCCGGTGTAGATGAAGCTCTAGTGTTAGACATCTAACAATACCTCCAGCTCCTTAGATCCCCCATAGTACTGCTATTCTGTTGCTTAACTAGATTTGCTCATTCCTGCATTGTAATAAACAGAGATTAGATATGTTTTGCACTCAGACCACTACATTTAATTAAACATAAATGGTTTGTACTCTGCCCACAGGTATGCATGGATAACTCCCATTCAGCTGAGCCACTGATTTCAACTCCCATTGACCAATTTCCTTTTATTTGAAGAACAAAACAATGACCAACAGCTCAAGTCCGTATGAGGTGGAGCTGAATTTAATGTGTGGTGAATATGAACACTGTATTTCAGAGAAGATTTTGATCCAAAGTGACTAAAAGACACTTCAGGATTTTGATGTAATGGAATTTTGCAAAGTGAAGAATTTGATTTCATAAAAGATGTACCCCTAAATTGTCAGTATTAGTATCCTTTTTTGAATAGAAAAGGTGAATGTTGCCACTACAATAGCAAATACACATGCAACTTTTGAGTTTCCGCTGTATGGAATTGTATCCATATGCTAAGATTTTGGCCTGACTTGACTCAACACTTCTGTGGTTCTCTTCCAAACATTAGCACAAAAAATCAGCTAAGGGAACACTGTTGTGGACAGTTATGGTATTATCAGTTCATGCAGGACCAACAAATATGTTTAATTCAGAATTCAGCAGGTAGATAAGGAGATAAGAACAGATAAGGAGATTCAGCAGCTAGATAAGGAGTCTACTTTCACTGATTTTTCCTTTTAAAAATGTCCTCATCTTCTGTTTTCAGCCTGTATACAAAAATTCCTAATGAGCTGAGATCTATTTTAATGATTACTGAGATTTGTTCATAGCTGAGATTTATTTTAATGGTTGTTCCTAAGGAGTTGAGATTTGTTTTAATGATTGTCACAGAAGGATTAGTTTTACACTGAAAATATAAAGAAAAGATGTGAAGAGCAGTGGACTGTATTGGTTATTCTGTTTTGTTATTCAAGGGTGCTGACTTTGACAGGGGTGCGTTCTTAGAAAAATCCCACTTCTTACTAACATCTACTGTAGCATGCCAAATTTTCTACATAATTTTTCAGCACCTCAAATGCCATGAAAATACATGTTAGAGAACAGTAAATACTGTAAACAACAACTTGTGCTACACCTTGTAGCCTGAAAACATGTTAATTGACTTAAAACACATCTGTTACCATGTCCTCACCAAAGCATCTCCTTGAAACTCAAAGCTATAAATCAGCTATGTAGTGCTTGGCTAGGGATTAGGACTGTGAGGGCAAAAAGCTCCTGAAGCAGATTTGCCATTAAAAAAAATACTTTCATTATTGATAGCAGTTATGCTTTAGCAAGTTTCTGCTTCATTCCCTCGCTCCAGACATTCATTCCTCTCCCTCAGTTGTCTGCTTTAGGTTTCTGCTCCCGAATGATGCTGAAGCAAGTAGATGGGTGGTTGTATCCCAGTTTCAGGGTGGAACTGGGATGAGAGAGATGGTGGCATAAGGAAGGCCTCACTTTTTATCATCCATAGCTGATAATAACTACAGTGTAAGTAGATGCTGCACAAACTCAGAATGCTGCTGCCAGCGTTCAATTTCCAGCTTGAGAAAACTGTGCAAGTACGTAG
>NW_008825271.1:2144414-2149787 GCF_000699105.1 Pygoscelis adeliae
CTCTGGTAAACTTTAAGACTGCAGGTTAAACCTCCCTCACTGCTGGAAGGTTTCAGTGCAGCGCCAAAGCACAATGAACAAGGTTTGGAGCCTGCAGAAGGTGACACTTGCCTGGGAAAACTTCTGTACAAGGTGTAGAGCTACTACCTGATTCAATTAGAATACCAGGAATAACTTCTTTACTTTTTCAAAATGTGATTTGGAATCTTTATCCATCAGAAGTGGTTAAGATCCAGATTAAGTATCCCCATCTGGAAGAAGTAAGATCTTAAATATCTAATAACTAATACTTAGTTAGAACTCCATTACCCTGAAAGATTTCAGTCTTCCCTAGTGAAATCACTATGGGTAGCAAATGGATTTATAAGTATCATTAATACCCAAAGGGAATTTTAAATGTGCATGTAATGAAGGACAGAAAAGGTAAAAGATCACCAAATTTCTTTTTAATAGTTAAACCAGTACAAGAGATTTTTTTGCTCTACAATCTTCGCCTCAAAAGAAAGAAATAGTTTAAATTATTCAAAATGAAAAACTCCTTACAAGGACACAACCTTCACCTGTTTGAATTACAGCTTTGTCCTTTGTCTCTTCCCATTGAATAGTTGAAAATTTCTCCTAGTTCTGTTGGAAATAAGAATGCTTTTATCTTTAATTTCTGTTTTTCTTTCAGTTTTCAGTACTTATTTTCCTAAAGTTCTTTAAATATTGTCATGCAAAAGTACTTATATTTAACATTTCACAGACATATATCATCCCAGTTTGCTTTACTGAATGAAAGAACACTGGATAAAACAGCACGAGCTTGCCACAAAGACTTATGCACAGGCTTAAATTTCAATGGACCAGTCATTTGCTTAAATTTGAATAAGTATGCAGATCTTCATAGCACTGTAGTTGAATTTTTGAAATATATTAACTTCATTATGACATTTTAAGACTTCAGATAAAAGTGCATTTATGGTAAGTTACACCTTCTGCAAAACTCAATGCATCAAAATCTGTGACTTTCAGACATGGGAGTAATACAGAAGAGAATTTTCAAATCTTCTTCTATATCTATTTTTTTCTCACTTTTCAGTGGGGGATTTGAGCATTAAAGCTATATGAATCCAATTGGCTCCCATGAACTTCGTTGACTTTGTAATGTTCTAATACACATAGCCATTGTATTTTAGCCAAAAAACCCCACCACCAACAACAACAAACAAACAATTTCCAGGATGGGAGTTGAAAATCAATCGCTACTTGATTTCAAAACGTACTATTCACACGTGCTAAAGGCCCCCATTCTACAAGGACACATACGTATAAGGACACACATTCTCCACTTGTCTTTGGAAGTCAGAGCAGCAGCACTACTCTTGGGCAGTACAAATTACTGGGCAAAAACACTCAGCATGAAGCAGTATCCGGCATTTTATCATTAAACACAGAGAACTTTTAATGTCAGGAAATTAAAGTCTACAAAGCGAATCTCAACTGTTCAACTGTTTTACCACTGTATTTGCATTAATACAAGAAAAGGGAAGGGAGATTGTAATTAGTCTTTTGAAGACAGTATAACAGCTGCCACATTTTATACTTACCTAGCTACATAACTCACGGTTTAAAGTTCCTACTTTTAACTACCTTAGTTCATCACTATCTGGAGGAAGTAGCAACCTCAGGACAGGCATGATCTTCAATCAAAGTCTTCCTACAAATTTTGGCTGACCCAAGGTTTTTCTTTATTTTTGCTTTGGCAGATGGATAAAGCCATTGTGAACTAAATTTTTAAAAATACAGCCTTTGACCAATATGTGATGTGATGTGCTCATATAGCCACCAATATGCATCCAAGGTGACAGATCTTTAGAACAGACATGAATTTTTCATAGGTGTGCTTGAATGAACAAGTTTATCCCTGTGTCATCAATATACAATGGGATTCATAACCCCAAGAAACCTGAGGACTAGACGGCAAGACAGCAAACCTGCTTTCTGCTCATCAGCATTCATAGGATAGACAGGGCTGAAGTGCATTTTTTCAGCAGCAGTCCTGATCACAAAATATATACGCCTGTTAGAAAAGAATGTCCTAATGTAAGCAAGTACAGATACAAGATTAGATGCCTCACAAAACACAGTAGCTCTATCAAAATGGTCTACAGCTAATCCCTCTTGTAACAAAATCATGATGATTTAACAAAATTAGCATGTGTTCTTCCATTCACCGTCAACAATGAAGAACATTTACATGATACATTAATCAGTATAATAGATCTAAAACATCAAGTTCCTTCCCTCCAACATCAACGAAAAATCTGTAGAAAGAGGGCTACAACATAAAAGAAAAAAAATCTAGATCTTACTTGATGAAAGCATCTCAAACACTGAGCAACTGTATCAACCAGAAAAAATTAGTCCAAAATAATTAATCTGCTATCATTTCTAGGTAGCTAGTTGGCAGTATGTACACTACTTATGTCAACAGTGATATGCAGACATACTCCAATCAATTTAGGTAGCATTCCATTCAAGCTAAAATACTCAATTTTTCAGTAAAACTAACAAGCAAACAAGAAAAATACTAAGTTAAGTGTTGTTTCTAGGATCCAAGAAAGGTTGCTCAGCAGCTATTTTAGGTTTCTTGTCATGGCATTGTATTGCCCATGACAAGACATGGGCACTGATACCTACAGGCATAGTTGCATATATTAATTTTTCAAGAAATACCTCTGCAGCTTCACTGTTACGAGACAAGACACCTCTGAGGATAAGCAATGGAACTGCCTTGGACAGCCTGATTTATTGGCAAGGTACACGGAAATCCAATGCAGATGGCAAAGGCATCGCATTTCGTGTGAAGTATTTCTCCCCATTCTCCCCAGTGAAAATGCAGCAAACGAGCAAATTAAATTCTTTCTGCATTATCAGGAGTTCCCTAAGCCTGTGTCATTATTCTGGTTTTATCCTGGTGTAAAGAAAATGTAGGCAACAAAATTGACCCTTATGAACCTCATGTATGATCAATTAAAGACCCCCAAAGATACATTGCTTATACGCATTCCCTAATAGATTTGAAATTTTGCCTGCCTCCGATAGCTACTGGTTTGAAGATGATCACTGGGAAACGTGATGCATTATTAAGTAAACTCATTTATAATCTCTGCTCTTAGTTTTGACCATTTACTACTGACTTTATTTCATTATATATAACAAGGAGGTTATATTTGGAAGATGTTTTAGAAAGTGTTCAGGATCTAAAGAAAATTAGTTCAGAATTAAGGAAAATTGCTTCCTTCACCCAAGTCAGGCTACCTTCAAGCAAACAGCAGCATAGAAAAATAACTCTGACTATCACACAAGCACGTGTATGAAAAGCATGAATACCTATTTTTAAGACAAGATAAAAAACCCCAAATTAATTAGCTGATCCTATAAGAATGACTCTACCAGACTTCCTCCATTGCCAGTGCTAGCAAAAATAGTGCACAAAAGTAAGTTTTCTGAAAAATCCGTTTTGCTCTTTACTTACTTTGCAAAGGTCATTTAAGAAAACAGGTAAATGTGGCAAATCAGGTCAATGCCACCTATAAGAATAACGTATGCAAGGCCGCTTTTACTTCATTGAAAAGAAACTAATCATTTTATGATATATTGACTGCCCCAAATCACTGGAGTACCTGTAACCCCATTTATGAGGCCTTAGCGATGGCTAAGCTTGAGTTAGCTTTCTCCAACCCAAGTGAGGAAAGCAATCTATAAAAATGTACTCATTATCTTTTCTCGTCTAAAGCTAGACTTCTTTTCTGTCTTTTATTACTTTTTTTGACATGTTCTGAGGTCATCTTTGAAGCAGCTGTCAACAAGCAAAGAAAAACGGCCCTTGCTTTCTGTCAGTGCTACAAAAGGTATTCTCCTGCCGGAGGAAGAACATCAGTGCCCGTTCCTCCCAGCCATGTACAGACTGTGGCACAGCCGGGCTGCGCAACGCCTGTACTCGCTGCTGTGTTCCCGACTATCAGCGATACCACCAGGCTAGAGGATGGGAAACAGGGCTCAAACAAGGAAGTATTTCAAACAGATAATGCTGAGCCCTAAACTCATTTCATTTCTGTTAGCAATTTGTCTGCAGGCAGCACAACAGATTTGTCTCAATTCCCATTAAAAGCAATTTCATCAGCTTTTCAATACAGCTTTGAACAGGCTCAGGATGGTAATGAAGCAGCACATAATGATCACGGCAGCTATACGTTTGGAGCGTATGGCCTCTGCAGCGGTGCTTGGCGGGAATTTTGCAGAGGACTACTAACAGAAATCAGCACAAAACCATCTGTAACACAACTTACCAGAGCTTCAAAGCCCCCAAATCCTTCTTCATGGAGGAGGATGTCAAGGTCAATGAATATTTGGGAAGTTGAGAAGGCCACTGAGTTCAATGGTACCCAGCATCCTCTCTCCCTAGTAGTTTTCTATTCATTTGTTCTTGACAGCAATTGGGAGTTACGATTGAGAAATTTAAGGTTAGTAAATGATCTAAAATGAATGTGGATGAAAGTGAAAAGCAATTGTAAAGAGACGTGTTTTCTTTCCCCAAAATGCAGAATCCAGAAAATTTCCGTTTATAACAAACACTGTGGCTGCAAGATACACTTCCTCACTTTTTAAAGCTGACATATAACAGGAACTGCACACACAGGCACAGTAAAGGTCCCAAACAAGCAAAAATGAGCCTAATTCTAGAGACTTTCCCCTCACTCGTGATTGCAGCATATGTGTCAGTTAGTCCCGGGTCTCTCAATAAGGATACAGAAGCATTTTCCACAACAATACAGAGGCTTTCTTTTTTCTCATATACAACTGTGAAAAATGCTGCATATCAATCTCATAATAAATATTACATCCAAAACAAAAGGAGTTGAGACTTTTACGTATGTATCCTTAGTGCCCCCAAACATGTGTTTCTCAATGTACAGTACTCTCTCTTCAGTACTAAAACCAAACAAGCTGTATGGTACTTCCCATCAAAAGGTAGGCACTCACTTTACAAGTAAGCACAGAAAATTAGATGACATATTGAGCAGAGTTTACGTAACTGCTGGCTTGCAGTTCAATGTCGACACATACCCATATCTGGAGTTTGAAAGAGATACACAGAGATCACACAGTATTGTTTAATACATATTTAAATAATAGTTGATAATATATGTTCCAGACAGTTTATTTCTTTTAAAAGAAATCAAAGAACCTTCTCCTCCTTACTTTCATTATATGACAACGAATTTAAGTGTGCTAATTGGCTTCAGCTACAGTTTCCTTTACTCCAAAGGACCAAATTTCAGATGTTCCCAATTCTTGCAGATTGTGCCAGTTTCAGTACAGGACTCG
>NW_008825271.1:2149805-2158238 GCF_000699105.1 Pygoscelis adeliae
CCTTCCTCAATAGATAGATAAAAACTCTGATTTAGATTAAGTATAAAAGACGCTTTAAATGCTTTTATTTAATATTTGCTCTACTGCAAGCTTGATCATAGAATCATAGAATCATTTAGGTTTGATTGAATCTTTGAATCAAAGACCCTTAAGATCATCAAGTCCAACTGTTAACCTAGCACTGCCAAGTCCACCACTAAACCATGTCCCTCTCTAAGCACCACATCTACAGGTCTTTTAAATACCTCCAGCGATGGTGACTCAACCACTTCCCTGGGCAGCCTGTTCCAATGCTTGACAAATGCTTGATGTGATAAGTACTCTCCCTGTCTAACATTCTTTCTTTTAACAAATATAAAATTAAAAATTGAGGTACAGATGACAATGCGAAGAGCCAAAAAGGAAAAAAAAAAAAAATCGAAGGTTAACACCTGGCTTAGCAATATTATTAAGTATAACATGCATAATGTGACCGTGCAATCCTATTTGACAGCACTTAAGCTTTAGCGACATACAGAACCAATAATTTTCCCTACTTCTTCCCTCTCCATCTTGTGCATTCATTATTTCCAGGTTAAGAGAATAAAGACAAAAGTATGCCAAAGAAAGTGTGAAGCTATAGTACAGATGCCCTGATCTAAGTAAGACTTATGAGATAGGATTAGATCTCTTGTAAATGGCCCCAGAAATAAAATAACGCATCCACGTCACTCTCTTATTCACTAATCCTCTTTGCAATGCACTTTTTGCTACACAACTCAAAATCCTTAACTCCAAAAATTAGTGGCAGAAAAATGGGGGGCAAACAGGAAGAGGGAACATAAAAACACTGACATACTGTAGAGAAATATTTAAAAGCTTTTGGTTCAAACATTTCATATTATTTAGTCTTTTCCTTCGCAATGTTTCATAGCTTCTTTGTCTCAGAAGAACATAATTTCTCTTGTATACACACAGTGGTTTGTAATGATGAAAAACCTTTCTTTAACTGTTCCCATAGTAACGAAAACCTTTCTATTACATGTATTTAATTGTTGCCTTTTCAAGTATAATCTATTATTGTAGCTGGAGTCAGTGTGTTCTGTTGCCGTCTAAATTATGGATTCCCTGAAGTCTATCAGGCATTCATTATAAATTCAAGTTTGCTTTCAATAATTCCAAACTGAAAGCATTTAGTGTATGTTATTATGTACTATCACATTAAAAAAAATGATTCAGGAATAAGTATGTAGAAATATGGAAAAAAGCTGGACGCTGGAATATGGAACAAAAAGCGGGAAGCATTAAATGTTATTTTGAACAGGTGAATTTTAGTCATTTCAACTTTAAATATGAGGATAAACAAGCCTTGCTAGAGCTCATATCAAAATTCCCTACCTGAATGGGGATATGACTCCTTTCTGAAACTTTCTGAACTATGGCTCAGCTTTGCGATTCATTCCTGTAATGTACTTGGGCTGAATTCCAAATTCTCCACATGTATTCCTGGTTTTAGGTGACATCTTTAAAAAACAGAAGTAATTTCTGGGAGAATAAATGAAGAATGATGATTTGCCTACTTCAGCTTTTTTAAATAAAATAATCTGGTTTGTTTCAGCACTGTATTTATTCTCTGAATTTTAATGGCAGTGTATAATTTTAAACTGCAGTGTATAATTTTAAACTGCAGAACAGTTGAAGAGTAGAGAACTTGAAAACAATTACAAATAGTATTTACTATTACACATCATATTTGCATTACCCCATTTCAATTCCATCTGATACTAAAGTAAAATATATTTTGTATGTTACTTTTATGTATATTTGTTCCCACAAGCCAGCACAGGATTTAGAAACTAATATGGTAATGCTACTTCTGAACACTTGTGCTTTCTCACTGACCCATGAAGGCTATTTTCTAGCTCCTCCAGTAGTTATCCCAATGAGAGTGCACTGTTCCTTGGACAAGAAACAAAGGAGGTTTTTATTTACCTATGGAAGTACATGGCATGTTTTAGAGTGCTGTAACACACTTTGTCAGAACTGACAATAAATAATTAATATAGCAATGTTTATCTAGACCGTATCTCTGAAAATATTTATCTAGAACATTTAAATTTTTCCAGTCAAAAATATCAATCACTGTTCAGGTCCAGACAAGGAATAGAAAAATAAGATTACAACATTAGATTAAGATTAAAATAAGATTACAAAAATAAGGCTCAAAATACAGCCCCATTAATAGTGGGCTATTGAAGGACAAAATAACTTGACATCACCTTACCACTTAGTTCATCTGTCAAAAAGGACTTCTGTTTCTCCTGTTCTGGCTTTAAACTGTGCGCATGACACATCTAGATTGATGCAATCAAAACTACAAGAAGTGTATTTTAAAATAAAAGAATGCTTTTCATTCTTGGTTCTCACAACATTCATTCCAGATTGTTTTGTGGCTCTGATTTGAGGTCTCTGTCACCTCTGCTCCTACTACTGCCAGGAGAGATGACTCCTTTTCAACTCAGTATCTTCCTAAGTGGTAACCTGGGCACATACTAAAATTGTATATAAAGATGTATATTATACAAAAGGACGTAATAAAAAGATAATTGGAAGTGGGACTGGAATACTCCTGAAAAATCAATATTAAAAACTTTGAATAAAGGGCTGGGGATGGAGAAATAGGTCAGTACAACAGTTAGATGAACATTACCGTACTTATGGGTGAATACCCTATAGACCTTCTGTATAAACAAACAGATAGATAGACAGACAGACAGTTTTGCTAAGAGTATAGGTTATAAGCATGACTGATTAAAAAATGGGAAAGTTTACCTCAAAGCTACCCCTCTTTTTCCTCTGCCTGTGCTTCCCTTCATTTTTCCCAATAGCTCACTCCCAGTAATCTCTTATCTGTGTTTCCCTCCCCCTACTTGTCTTGCTCATCCCAGGAATCCTCTTGGGATCTGGGGGATTTGCTGAACATATGGAACAGCAAAAAAGGGAGAGAGCTGCAGGTTGCAGCCTATGTCATACTTTGATGTATATACGTACATGCTTCTGAAAAAGCCACCTCACAGTTATGATGCAAGCACTGGCCTCTTTTTCTTTCCCTGCTTCCCTTTTTTGGAGACGCTCATTAAAGCTGTACACAAGCTGATGATGTGGGCTGCTGTGATGGAAGCTCTAAATCTGGATTATTAATAGGTCGATATATTTGCAATACATGCTGTTACGTATTTAATCAATGTGGCAGCAGCAAATATTTTTCACGTGCAACAAAAGCTACATACTACTCCATTGTGTAATGATAGAGGATTAAAATACCAAAAGCAAAACCATTTGTAATCAAACCAATTGGAGTCAAATCCTCCCATATTCACAAAGACCTAGTAAACGAATGTGGTGCAGGAAGCACATTAAATACTTAAAGGTATGGCATGGGAAAAGAAAAACAAAAAATATTCTTCCCTCAAGAACATCAAACTTTTTATATGGTGGTTACTGCGGCTACTACTGATAAAAAGCAGCTTGGCCAGTCGATCTCTTCAGTATAACACAGCTTAACCCTGCTTCTGGAGCACAGGAGGAAGAACTTCTATTTGTACTCGCTTCGTAACTGTATGGATAATTTTTGCAGCATTCAGCTATCTTAAATTCACTGCTGCTTGGTACGATATTTTGTCTTTACAGCTTAACTTTATTGCCATATAATTGCAGATTTATGTCTCAGTCCAACTGCACCAATGCTGCATGTATCCTAATGTGTTGATGCAGTGTCCTTTCACTTTTATCTCCTCTGCTTCCCACCTCCCCATTTCCCAGCTTGCTTTTTTTTTTTTTCTTATGTTTTAGGTGTCTTATATCTCCCATATGGTGGCCAACACAGCCACTGTATTGACTGGAAAAAGCCAGGAGGGGGAAGACAAGAAAAAGAAAGAGCAATAGTACCACTTCACCTTTTCAGCTATAGCCCTCCATCTCCGCTATCAGTAAATCCATGCAAGTAAATCACAACGTAGTCAATACTCAGTGTAAACATAGGTTTTGACTGGTTACAAAAACCCTGCTCCCAGGGCTATTCATAATGTACATACAGGAGTAAGAGGGATATTGCCTCTGTATCTTCACTACCTCCAGGAAAAAACAAATAAGAACAAAAAAATGGAGCTGGAAGTGGGGGTAAGGAGATTGTTCTTAAAATTATTTCTGTCCTTTCTCTAATATCTCTTTTTTTACTCTGCAAAACAGAGCAAATCTTGCTCTTAGAAATACTAATATGTAGATTATGCACACTTCTGGAGCATCTTTCCCCATTTAGTTTTGCAAAATAAAACATGAAAGCCCACTGATGGTATGTGAAACATAGCATGCAGGTATGTATATTTTTTCATATAATTCATTCCCTCTAGGATGCAGGTAATATCTCAACTTGAAGCACCATGAAGCACTTTCTGTATTTTTAAGCAGTATGCTGATGGAACTTAGTTTGCTCCAGCAGTATTCCTATTTAAGTTACAATAATATGACTCAGAGTAGTCTATTTTCTAAAAAAGTTAACTCTAATATAGCCACAGCACAGGATGATGGGTTTTAGGAATGTTCTGGAAAATACATAGTTTAGAAAACCCCTCAATAAAACCAATAACAGCACCATCGTAACACTATTGTTTTTCACTGATCAGATTCAAAAGAATACCTGATAATGTTTTAACTGGAAGTCTACAATGAGCTATAAAACAGCACAGCGTAGTCCGATAGATATACCATGCAATCACAACTGCAAATCTACCCAGTTTTTGTCTGACATCCCTCCTTTCCCCCACCTTCCAGTGACAGTAAGAAATTACTAAGAAATGCTGTTCTTTGTTACGCTTCAGAGATATTATTAAACTACTGTGAAAGTGAAACAAATACATCTCTGCTACGTACTTGATCCGTTTTTTCTAGTTTTAATCTACAAAGCATTTGTCTAACCAAATTAAGTACTTGGCAATCCTAGCATTACATGTACAAGCATATTTCCTTCATATTTGTTTTCCATTTTATGATGCTTTAATTGTTCACAAGTAATAACATAGTTGATTAATTTTTATATTTGAGCTGCAATTATGCTTTGAAATCTAATTTGTAAGAACTGAGGTTGTACTTTAATACGAACACCACAGACTTCTAAATTACAAACCAAATTATCCCCTGGTCCCTTCTCCCCCACCACCACCACCCCCTGCCTCTTTAGCATTTAGACAACACTACCTCAGACTGATGTTTCTGCTGCACAAGAGTACGGACCCAAACTTGCCTTAATTTCCTTGTGAGATTATAAAATACGTATTTTATGTTTGAGCTCTGGCTCAAACAGAACTTTAATTATGGTTTAGGAACAGCCGATGCTTTTACATGCCAGAAAGTATAATTCTGTTTCTGGAGTGGTTACCTAAGACTGAGCGCTTCCACTTAATTTTGTGCAAGCTTGAGTCAAAGAAGTCAAGTTTAACAAGTATTTTTGCCCCAATTTTACAGCAACATAACCTCTGTATCCTTTCAAGATTTTGGACATACTAGTGTACAAGAAAAAGGAATAAATGGGCACAGCTGGCACTTTCCTCTTTCTCCCCATTTGAATTAAATGGGCTTTCTCCCAAAGCTCTCAGCTCTGTACTTTAAAAGCATGTTCCTTTGGTGAAGTCTCACAGCAACTGTAAATTCTCATTAGGCAAAACTGGGCATCAAGGTTAACCATGGGATTTAACATTGCCTTCCCGATTGCTGCAGTATGCTACAAGAATTGATTATTGAAATACAAACTTAACAACCACTATACAACATAAGTGCATACAAACTAACTTTACACTTAGACTAGCATAAAAATGGCTTTTTTGAAATGAGGAAGAAGACCAGACAGTAAGACCACAGCGTTTGACGTTTCATTGCGCTGCCCCGAAATCAAGTTCTTTCAGCCCCTTGAATAAGTACCTGCTAAATTATAACTTTAGATGTCTTTAATACATGAAGCTGAGGGACTAATAATGCTTGTTCTGAGTGTCTATGTTGGAAATGAATTTAGGCTGGATGAAAGTGAAGTCTGTTTTCCACTGGGAATTTTTTTTTAAATCCCAAGTAAACGAGTGAGTCATTTTCCACATGCCCAACTGTAACCCTGGCTCAGAAAGGCATTATGTCTGAGTGGCTTTGTACAGTCATCCCTGCAGACGATGGGAGTGCTCTACAGGGCTTAGGCAGCTGCCACGTAGGATAATGGGAAAACACCATAATTTTATTAGAATAACGAACCCTGTAAGTGACTAATGCCACAATTTAGAACAGCAACTCTTCAGATGTGGATCTCTAGATAAAATAATTGATGTTCAATTGCCTAAACCTGTTCCAGTGGCTCAGCTTCCTAGAACCTCTGAACCATCTCTGCCTGCATTGCCTACAGTAACCATCCTTTTCAAGGAACCAGATAAGATTTTATTTACTTCAACTACATCTCCTTTTAGACTTGCTCCAGAGGTTAAGGAATCTTGATATATATGTAATCATTCCCACTTCATCACACAATAAAGATCTCAGCACAAAATTCAAATTCAAACAAATGTCCTATCTATTCATAACTATGTCTTATGGTTCATTGCTCTAATTACAATGTATATGCCAAGAATATTTTGCAATGACTACTCAAGGCAATTAGCTTAGAAGAGTTCTTGGTTGCTGAGTGTTAGGCTGCAACTTTGGGATTCGGTTGATATTGGTGGTCTGAGTCATACTTCTCAGGAATGTAAATGAAGCAGAAACTTCTAGACACTATAGTACACACAGGATAAAATTTCCACTCTTGAACGAAGTGTATCTTAAGCACCTGCCTTTATATATCTATCTGGCAGACAACTGGCATCTTTTCAAATAAGTTCTCTAATTAAATACTGCAAAATTACTTATCTTGATGTATTTCTTTTGGGGAAATTTCTGGACATGAAGGACGAGCAAATCAGATGACTAAAGCCTCCACTATTGCAGAAGTGTCCAGTGGAGAACATGATTCACAGAGAACAAAGAAAAGAAGGATGCATGGGAATGTGCAGATTTTAATTTAATTTAGGAATAAAAAAATTGTCTCAGGTCTGATACATAAATGGATAATCTTACTCTGAAGGACATTCTTATTGTCCTTGTGATGGCCAAAACCAGAATGACATTATGGTATCATAAAGGTATATAAGTTTAGGGATATGAATGGAACAAAGTGATCTTTTATTCTTGCTTCAGGCTAAGCCAGAGCCGTTTTCTTAATGTGACTGTGATTTGGTGACAATGTTTTTCTTATAATGACTTCAGGTCTAGTTAAGAAATTGTAGTCATTGGTGCAGTTATGTTGTCCATTGCTTGCTGCTGAAGCAGGGGAAATTTGTATTCCAGACGACTATAATTGCATTGTCCTTAGTTTGTACAGTCCAACGCTTTAAGTCGGCTTTGGTCATACTCTCTGCCAATGTAAATTACAATAACAATTTCGACTCCATAAGTTCTATATGAATTTTCACCACCTGGAGCTCAGACACATCATTTTTCAGCAAAGCTGTATTATCCCTACACATTTTTATTTCCTAAATTTTCTTTTATTAATAAAGATTAGCTACACAATGACAAAATGCACTAATCTTATTTTGGAATTACAACAATTATCTCAACTTGGAAATGCCATAGCGTTCTTGATCCTCCATGCTTTGATTCAAAGTGACCTCACTAAGCACCTTGCTTAATATTCCATCCCTATAGCTTTTCATGGAGTGCCCTTCAGGCAGATCAGTAATACTATAAGGGCAATGATGGAAACACTTATAGTCGATTGTCCATTAGAAACCAAGTCTCCTCTCAGAGGGAAGAGGAAGCTTTCCAAACAACGACCATATTTGCAAAGGATTGGAGCTTTATTGGCAGGGCTATATATAAAATCTACATAACACCTTTCCTCCATAGGACAATTGTCATCATTCCTCTGTCTCCTGCATTATTCACCACCACACAGGAAAAGACAGGACTTGAACTAGAAAATATTGAAAATATTAAGTGCTGTAATTACAATTAGTTAGTGGCTCTCAAAAACCAGCTTATTCAACATTTGCAACTAAAGATCAAATTAAGCTGTACAGAACTTCTTAATCCTTTCGTTGCAAACAATTTCCTAAGATAAGTTGCTAAGCCACTGTCCATCGTATTTGAGAAGTCGTGGCAGCGCGGAGAAGTTCCCACTGACTGGAAAAGGGGAAACATAACACCCATTTTTAAAAAGGGAAAAAAGGAAGACCCGGGGAACTACAGGCCAGTCAGTCTCACCTCCGTGCCTGGGAAGATCATGGAACAGACCCTCCTGGAAGCTATGCTAAGGCACATGGAGGACAGGGAGGTGATTCAAGACAGCCAGCATGGCTTCACCAAGGGCAAGTCCTGCCTGAC
>NW_008825271.1:2159662-2164101 GCF_000699105.1 Pygoscelis adeliae
GGAGCTCTGAGCAACCTGATCTAGTTGAAGATGTCCCTTGCCCAAGCAGGGGGGTTGGACTAGATGACCTTTAGTGGTCCCTTCCAACCCAAACTATTCTATGATTCTAAGATTGTTTTCCTGTCAATCTTTCCTATAAATTGCTGGTTGCTGTGACTGAGAAGGAACGTGAGAACTCATCATGCTCCCATTCTATAACCAGATACAAAGTTTCTTCCATATTTGCTTTGCAGTACAATTATATTTCCTTTGCACAACTGTTATTTATTTTATAATTGTTTGTACAAAACCATACTCATTTTTGCAGTGGCCAGACACAGAGGGAAAAAAATAGAAACATCAGAGTGTTTTTTTGTTTTGTTTTTCCTCAAAGCAAGCAGAAAGGTTGCCAATTTGAGCAGCCTAGAGAAGAAGCAATGTCATGTAGGAGTTTCAGGTAGTTAGGGTTGGGGAATAGCAGACAATAAAAGAAGTGTAAATATTATATTTTTCCTATTTTCTGAAATGTCTCCCATTTCAGAGAAGACATGAGTACAGCAAAATGACTCATTTTCCCATTACGTGCAAAAGGCAATACAGGGTGTACAAGGAGACCATGGAATTGTTATGGTCATGGGCTACGGTTTGGTTTTTCTCTGTTTTATTGCAGAGGGACAGGGAATCAGAATAATCAAAAATGAGTTTTTAATCAAATGTAACAACTTAGTACTGCCTTTTATACAAAGAGGTAATTTGTTGATTGCTATCCTGATTATGTTCTGGGTATTTATTAATTCCTTGCATAGTGATAGCCAGAGTTACATATTTTTAATAGGCTCTTCTTGCCAGTAAAAAGATTAAAGATTCAAAAATGAAGCAGAAAATATTTTTCAAAGAAATGTTTGCTTTTTCAAAAATAAAAACACCTTTGTTTCATTAAGCATAACTTTATCAAAGGAAACTGACATCTATTACTAAGATATATTCAGTTCATCCCATGTTTCTTCAGAAGAATTTTATATATCCTAGTTAAGTATAGGCATATCTAACATGCAAAACCCACCTGTTCACTAGGGTCTAAAGTAAATCAAACATCCTACTGTACTTCGGAAATTACCTTCCCAAACACATCTACTGTGATTTCCAGCCTTTGCAGGTGGCCTGTCACATGAAAGGTAGGTTATGCTCCTCACCAGTAATACCTGCATCTGCCCTGTCTCTTGAGAGACGGGCAGCACTCATGTCTAGTTTCCACAGGTGTGAGAAGGAGACAGCACACCAAAATTTCCTATCGTGTGAGACACATTAATGTGTTTTAGTCACCCTCAAATCTACACAGAGAAAGAGCCACACATCCACCAACAAAGGACCATAAGGTAGGGGGACTGCAGAGTCCTGTGAGGAACACGAGCGGCAGAGTGGAGTGACGGCTGTGCTCCTCGGCGTGCTGGGAGCAGACGTGGTGCAGCTCGTGGAGGGGATGGGTGGGACCTGGACCCACGTGTGTACGCCCCACCATTCTGGCCTGCGCCCACAGGAGAGTCAGGCCTGGCTGGTTCCCCGAGGAGGACCTCCAGTATCCATGCATGTTGAGCAATTCTGGGAACATATTTGACCCTTGGGGAAACGTATTTAATTCCTGCTAGTCCAGGAAGCAATTTTAATGGTGCATTTGACCACTGACAGCATAAGCATATTGCTTATATTTACTCAATTTCAAAGTACCTGCTTTAAAGAAATGGTATAAATTCTACCTCCTCTACCTCTTACCTATCACTAAAATGTTACGGTAGAAAGTATATTGTAATTCAGCTGATGTGTCTTTTGTTTTTCAGCTGAGCTGGAACCACGGCTTTCAAACCAATGTCATTCCAGAGCAACACTGGGCATCCCTATACTCTCCGTATTACCCAAAGAGCGACACATGCTTTCATTAGTGCATCATCCCAATTATCCAGGAAACTGAAACAGTTCAATCATCTTTTATGAGGTTGTCCAAACGAGTCTGAAAAGCGTTCATTTTTCACATTACCAAAACATGCCTTATTGAATGGACTGTCAAAGCAGACACAAATCTTGCAGTGGGGTACCAATGCCTGACAACCTGGCTGCATTAGAGACCACACTTCATGTCACCACTAAGGAGCACTAAAAATTACAGACGTAAAACAACAACAGTGTTGCTCTGAGGGAAAAAAAAGTCTTCCCTGAGATTTATCAAAATACTAAAAAAAAATAAGAGGGAGAGAAAAAGGAAAAGAAAATCTGCAGCTGAAATAAGTGAAAAGTAATATATAATCAGCTTGGCTTAAAGTCCTTTTGAAAGGAATTAGGCAAGGCTGCAAGAGTCAAGAAGGATTACCGATGTCTTCAGATGTAACAATTACATTTTTACAACTTGAAAATCTCCGAGAGGAAAAAAGCTTCTAAATTTTGGAATATACTTACTGCAGCTAGCAAATATAGGACATATACACACTAAAACCTTCCTAGATGCCAAACTGAGTATCTGTACTAAACAGCACAGTACACAATGGCATTAAAGCTATAATTCTCCCACTTACCACCCTGTTTCCCATCAGTAAGCACCCAGCTAGTCACTGTGACTCCAAGGAGCCCTCTCATATATTTGAAGTTGAACTCACGCAGAAGAATCTTGCTCAGGTAAGTACAGTTGCAAGGTACAAGTTAAACAGCTTTGGCACAGACAGAATATTGAAAAGACTCACTACACAGGCCCATTCATGCATTTACCAGAAGAAAAATCTGACTTGATTCTTAAGAGTCTGAAGAACTGCCAAAGGAGCTGTAGCATTTAGAATCATAGAATAGAATCACAGAATAGTTTGGGTTGGAAGGGACCTCTAAAGGTCATCTACTCCAACCCCCTGCCATGGGCAGGGACATCTTCAACTAGATCAGGTTGCTCAGAGCCCCGTCCAGCCTGGCCTCGAATGTTTCCAGGGATGGGGCATCCACCACCTCTCTGGGCAATCTGTGCCGGTGCTTCACCACCCTCAGCGTAAAGAATTTCTTCCTTATATCTAGTCTAAATCTACCCTCTTTTAGTTTAAAACCACTACCTCTTGTCCTATCATTTACCTAGGATCTTCATCTGGAAATCTCCCCTAAAGCTCAGGAAAATATTTCTGACATGGAAAACAGTTGGCAAATTACTGCGTCTACTTTAGGATGTAACAAGATCTGTAGCTCTAAAAACAATTTAACAGCAAATAATATCTTTCAGAAAAAAAAAATCAAAATCAGAAATGTGACAGCAGCTGAAGTACAAATGCACAAACCAGCTTTAAATTGGCCAGCTCAGAGGGCTACACGTTGCCATGGCTATTCTGAACTGCAGGGCAGTCATATCCAAAGATACCAATCAAATGAAGTACATAAGCACCTGCTTAACTTGAAATCCCATAAATTAAAAATGATGCACCTGAATATCACTATATACTTTTTTCAAGCACTAATAGCACATGACTGGTTTTCTGTGTTTACATATGAACAGCACACAGCAGCAGAACATTGTCTGCTCAGAGACGTGTGTCTGAGAAACTTCTTTTTCCACACTGCCCCGTGTAGTGTGAACTTTCAGCTGATAGTTTGGCCAGGGAAGCTGAAGCTAAGCTGTTTAAAGCATAACATCCAGTTCCCTGGGCCATGCCTCCTTTCCCATGCTCCCTTGTAAGACTTTGAAACGGAAGGGAGGATTCCTCATGTCATTGCTCTCTCCCAGCAGCTGATTTGTTTATATTTGAATTCAGATAGGAAGGACTAAAATTAGGACTATGCAAACAGAATACACTGTTCAAAATGTTCAAATTGTTTTAGCATCTGGGCACCTTCGAGAGCAACTGACTGATTTATCACCACAGCAACACAGAGGCCTTGATAACTTGAACTGTTAAGATAGTATGAGGTTTTTAATTCTTGTATTTCTACAAAATATAACAAAGTTAATGCAACATCCTAGACAAAGTGGAAGGCCCAGAGGACAAAGTAAAGCTCACATTTCTTGTTTTTCATCCTGTTCTCACACTGACATTCAGACTGTATATTTCTCTGCATCACAGCCTGTTGTGGAGTGGAAGGACAAAAGCTGCAAAGGGGTGCTCTTGCTCTTGCCAGTTGAGCACTGAAAGCATGCTTTGCCGAGTGCAGAAAAGAAGTCTTGTGCGTTGTTCTCCTATAAAAAAACGGAGAAATTCCCCCATTCCAAAACGTGTATTTACAGAAGAGCAGCGAACCTCTTCTGTACTCTACCAGCCTTCAAGGCAACACAGAATAATGGCCAAAGCACCTAGCAAGGAATTCATCTTGCTCCTGCGGGTGCTATAGCTTCATCAGATAGGTTCCTTCATGCTTCTTATAATGGTGATGTCACTCCCAGGCTGCTAAAAAGATATGCTGTTTGCTTGGCCAGAGCCTTCCCTGCTTATTTTGTGGCTATC
>NW_008825271.1:2164142-2164754 GCF_000699105.1 Pygoscelis adeliae
GGGATTTTGCCCCATGCACAAGCACACAAGAGTTAGCAATTACTTAGATATCACTAAGGAATTGCTTCCTGATGAAATGTTTTGAGCTTCCAAGAAAAAATACAGAGGAAAAATATTGGCCTTTTATTCCTCCAATGCTGATAACATCTAATCACTGACACTTCAAAGAATTGTTAAGCTTTGCTGCTACCACTTCTGGCATGATTCTTTGCTGCTTACAATAAAATTACATTAAGCAAATACAGTACATTATTTAAAGCCACTAAACAGTTTCTTTCTAAGACAAAATAACATCAGTCAAATATTATACAATTCACGTTTTTTTTTCCCTGCCCAGGCTTCACAGCTTCTTGTGTCCTGAAGGTCTTGGATATAATTCCACTGTGGTTTACAATATAATTATTTTTTAGTTATTTGTAACTGTTTAACATCTTATTATCATTGTATTGGGTTTGCGTGGCAAGGTTTTGGTAGCGGAGGGGCTACTGGGGTGGCTTCTGTGAGAAGCTGCTAGAAGCTTCAGCTATGTCCGATGGAGTCAACACCAGCCGCCTCCAAGACGGACCCGCCGCTGGCCAAGGCCAAGCCAATCAGCGATGGTGGGAGCGCCTC
>NW_008825271.1:2166016-2187385 GCF_000699105.1 Pygoscelis adeliae
GTGTGCTTGCAGCCCAGAAGGCCAATCGTATCCTGGGCTGCATCAAAAGAAGCGTGGCCAGCAGGTCGAGGGAGGTGATTCTGCCCCTCTACTCTGCTCTGGTGAGACCCCACCTGGAGTCCTGCGTCCAGCTCTGGGGACCTCAGTACAAGACGGACATGGACCTGTTGGAGCAGGTCCAGAAGAGGGCCACAAAAATGATCAGGGGGATGGAACATGTCCCCTCTGAAGAAAGGCTGAGAGAGTTGGTGTTGTTCAGCCTAGACAAGAGAAGGCTTTGGTGACACCTTATTGCAGCCTGTCAGTACTTAAAGGGGGCTTATAAAAAAAGATGGGGACAAACTTTTTAACAGGGTCTGTTGCAATAGGACAAGGGATAATGGTTTTAAACTAAGGAGGATAAATTTAGACTAGATATAAGGAAGAAATTTTTTACACTGAGGGTGGTGACACACTGGCACAGGTTTCCCAGAGAGGTGGTGGATGCCCCATCCCTGGAAATATTCCAGGTCAGGTTGGACGGGGCCCTGAGCAACCTGATCTAGTTGAAGATGTCCCTGCCCACGGCAGGGGGTTTGGACTAGATGACTGTGGGCATAGGCAGCTCGACAACAAGCACTGCGGAGTTTGACGACCGAGCCTTGTGTCTTTGAGAGGAGAACCACAAGTAAGAAGAACGCAAAGGAGAAAGTGGAAAAGTACCGAAGGAAAATAAAGCAATATTAAAGGTCAGAGAACTGCTGTGTTTTTAAAAGAATATCCTATGTGCTTGTGTGTAGCTACGCATGATCAAAAGGCTGTGCCCTATCAGTAAGCTGCTGATAGTGCGTGAACACTTGAGTTTTGTATAAAAGGAAAAGTTACACCATGATAAAGGTCTTTGGTTGCTGCTTGCCAGAGTCCGTGCCGTTAATCCCCACAGATGACCTTTAGAGGTCCCTTCCAACCCAAACTATTCTATGATTCTGTGATCTGTTTCGGATTGCAGATTGCTTCCTTACGTAGTTTTAGAAAGCATTAGTTATTTTAAACATACTCTGTCCAAGGCCCTGAAGGCAGCAACTTCTCTTTACAAGACCTCAATGGCTGGCCACTACTCAGCCCTCTGTGATATGCACAATTTTGGGGCATACAAGTCAAAACCATTCAGGTACAAAGATAAGCATAAAAATCAAAGTGTCGATATTATTTCCCACAGAGGTAATTAGGAATACCAGTAATTGTAATTCACCTGTGAAGATCAGCCCATAGATGGACTCTGCACCCAAGCCAATGGAATTCAACATGTGCCAAGGGCTTCCTCTTGCTTGATGTTTACATTGGAGACAGATGACACTGGGATATTTAGTCACAGGAATTGGGATCTGTTTTGCTTCCATTAAAACTGGACATGGGGAAAATGATCTACATGTAGAAAGCACAGGGTGAAATGAGAGAAGTGAAAGCTACTCTGATGTTCCACAATGCTTAAGATTTTCTTGAAACCGTATGCTTTCAACCCCAAACCTGAAGGTTTCTACAATATATACTGAATGCCTGTTCTAACAACATGCAAGAGTTTTCCAGCAAGATGTTTCTGTTTAGTTTCCAATATACTTGTAAGAAAAGTTGGTTTAAAGATACTAATACAATGATGCTGTTTCATGTAACGAAGTTCAAATACGTTTAACCTGTTTAAGCACAAGCTTGTTTCTTTTTGAAAGAATTCCAGAGCCACAAGTCATATTTTTAGACGTGAAAATTGGAAGAGTAGCAGAGGTTAGAGCCTGTTTCTGAGACCTCTGAGTGCATAAGACAAGCATGATTTAAGTCTATGTGCTTAGAATATATCAGTAGTCAGGTTGTAAAGAAAAAAATTTAAAAAACCAAGCACACCAGAAAGCAGATTAATATACTTGTTAATACCAATAAGGCTAAGGAAAAAAAATCTAGGCAGTAGCATCATTCAGCTTTCAAGCACATGCTAAACAGATACAGGAGTTTCCTTACTTTGAATTCATAAGGGATTATGAAATGCTGAAACTACTGATAGTAGAGGAAAAAGCCAATCAAACAACACTGCAGGCTTGCCTTTTAGTGGAGAGAAGGCAAAAATATACTATGCTGTTTGAACTAACCACGAAAATTATTCTGGATTTCAGCACAGTATTTCGCAGCCCATTGCCTTTCCAATCCCTTAGTATTCAGAGAGCCATATGACTGAAACACTACAATTAGACACTAACAGTATTTCAAACATTAAGACATTGTACTAATACCTAGATGATAGGCAATATACTGTGTTAAATTTTAAGTACAGGTAGACTAGATGAAATGGGTTTATCACCAGATTGAAAAAGATGCCACAGTCAGATACAGACTTAAGCCACAGATCTGTACCAAGATCACATCCCATCTAATCTAAACTAATCCACTAGCAGGGTTTTGGGGGTTTTTTGGGGGGGTGGGGAGATGTTTTCATTTTCTTACAGGAATAGTCATACAAGCTATTACTTTATATAGACAAGTTCAAAGCTAAATTTGTATATACACAGAGAAGCGGAAAACTAAATGTAAATGGGAAGGACCAATACTGGTGTCGCATTGTCCACTGTCATATTTTTAATTACCTTCCACACTTCAAAGTGCACAGACCCCAAGTTTGTGTTGTGATGAAGCATTGCCGTTATGCTTTCTTTCTTTTCATGTAAAAAAGCTCTTTTCATTCTCCGAGGACTCAATTGTTAAGAAATAACCATCCTGCCTGGTATTGCAAGACAAATGTTACTGCGCATACTGTGGTTATGAGTCTCATCTAATGCAAGATATCAAATTACAGTCTATTTAATTAAACAGAATTTCCTTGGAAGACCACTACCACACTGTTGAAGATGCCATCATATCTCATACCACAGCAGTAAAATAGTCACTAAAAAATACTGAAACATCTCAGATGAGCAGAGCATTTGGGAATTATCTTCTTTCTAAAAATCAACTACTGACTAGAAAAACTGTGCAAGAATGAAAGGACTATTTAAACAAAAAGAATCGCCTTATTAAGCCTGTTAAAAAGTCAATTTCTCAGAGTATAAATGCCCATTCCCCCTACATACCTCATTACCAAAAGCCTTGGAAAAAAAGGTAGGCTAATGAACAAAAGAAGCTGCCTAGCCTCAGGCCAATTTCTGCTTTTGGAAACGCCTATGTAACCACTGATGAAACAGAAAGGAGGTATATCTGCATATCCACAAGAAAGAATCTGGCCTAGTGTTTAAATTGCACTTGCAAAAGATCATGTTATTTGAATAACTCACTGTTTAGACACATCAGGCATTACTGTCTGTTCTTTTTTCCTTGTATCCACTGTCGGCTCTACAGGGGTAAGTACTACAGCAGCACATGAGACTATCGACTGGTAGGAGTCTTCTCGGCAAACTGCAAAGATAAAAATCTCAGTGTTAAAGAGCGAACTCAGTTTGTATTTTAAATGTTTAAAGAAAAAAGTATAATCAAGTCATCCTGTGATAAACAAAAATGCAAAAGATTAATCAGACTTCACTGTGGTCACCTGCAATGAAAACTTCATTGTTTTTCACATTTCCTAAAGTGCTTGCTTGGCACTTTTTTTGCCATAGACTGATACCCCATCATCATTCACTAAGTTTTACCTAGCACAAGTCAGTCTGCTCTAGTTCACTGGTGTGTCTGAGTCCTAAAAGGACTCATATTTCCATAAATGGCATCAGAATATGATGCACTTTTTCCTTTTTCATCACAAACTCAAAATGAGAGTGGAAATTATGGATGGTTTTCAGACAAACCTCCCACCTTCAAAAATTTCAGACTTTAAGAAAACAGATTTGAGAAAATCTGATTAGTGATTTTTTTTGTCTTCAACCGTTACGTCTCACTTTAATCCAAAATGGCCAAATCCACATGGTCAAGGAGCAATAGCTGATATATTGATTCATGCTTTCTGTTAATACAAATTATCTATGTATTACTGTGCTGGATGATATGACTTAGACAATATTTAGAGCTAGAAGAATGATCATGTATTTCAGCTGAGCATCTGGCTCAATTAGCACTAATAAATGAATACCCAAAAGTTCCTGACCTCCAAACAGACAACTATATTTGTTAAAATTTATAGATATTCTAAATTCTAAATTGCAAGTGTTACTAATAATTTAGTACTTAGCAGTCACCACTCCTACTGATTTTGAAGGTATAGATTTCCTTTACAGCCAAGGTGTACCTTTATGAGCCAAATAAAAGCTGGAATTAAGAGTTGGTTGTATTGAACAAAGCACAGCAGCTACTTATATTGTACATTTATGGTACTATTATATATCATATATAAACATGAAGAAATGTGGTGACTTACCTTTCACGGAGAAAGTCACACAGTATTTTATATGTCTAACATACAGAACTATTTTATAGAGCGTACACATGCACATACACAGCCAATAACAGCCTGTAAAACAAGGATGATCGCAACAAATTCTCAGCAATTCAAAACCAGAAAGAACCTATTTTACAAGTACATACATTTATGCAAGATTGTGACAGCTGGGAACATTGAACTGTGGCATTTATTTATCAATGGAAAACTTGTTTCTTAAGACTTTCCTACCTTCCATCTTCCACAATCATGTGCCTCCTTATTGCCCACAGACAACATACCTTTTGCATAGCCTGTGCTCCTCTTACAAGAGAAGCAAAACTGGAGTAAAACTTCATCCATATTGCCTTGACTGGGTCAAGAACAACAAACTGTGGTGTTTTACCCTGAGCACTCAATTCAGCATGAGTTCAGCGCACATCAACAAGATACACTGCATGCCCGACAAACACCTGGAGCGATAACTGGTGCTTTAAGGCAGCTAGAGAGTAGATTTTAAGCAACAGGTTAGAACAGGTTTGGATATTTCTACAAAAGGTAGGAAAAGTGCAAAGGCCTTTTTGTTTTCAGAGCAATTCTGAGCCATTCAGCAAGCAGCACAAATGGTTGGAGCACAGGCAGATCCTGGCAGGAAGAAAATTTTTTTATGGAGCACATGTAATGACGTTTAATGCATTTAATGTTCCCCAGCATTGCTTACGCTTGTATTTTTAAATGTTAACGTGCACGTTGCGCTAAGTGACTAAGACACGTAAGATGACCAGCACTGAAACCTTACCTTCATTTTTCTTTGGAACCAGTGCTACGCAAAACTTTGTCACTATCATAGACACCCATCTCCAAAACACAGACATACTCGAAGAGAACTTGCTATATTGCCTACAGGTATGCAAGTAGGATATACAGTAGAGCTTCATGCATAACAAATTAAGGAGGGAACTAATGCAAAATACATTGAATTAGAGAGACTACATAAGAAAAAAAGAATTTTAGGTGATTGTTATCCTGCTATGTTACGTGCAACCAGCAGACCATCTACTAGCAAGGTGCTATTTGGTAGGCACCAAGTAATGTACAAAATAGTATCTTCTCATTACAACCAGTGACTGAATATGTGCAAATATGAACATATATGTCTACTTGACTCTTGATTTACAGTCAAAGAACTGTAAAAAGATAGGTTTGTCAAAGGGTGATACTGATATTCAGTACCCGAATTGTAACCTGAAACGCTGATAAAAAAGGGAGAGTAAAGGATGAAGCAAATAGGTATTTTTCTTTAAAAGACCTGTGGTATCACTTGAATATCTAGTTATTACTTTAGAACTTGTAAAAGGTCTGGTGACTATGGAAGCATGACAGGGTAGGATTTTCCCTAGATCAGCCACTGTCCATCAGGGCAGTTATAAAGAAAGATAAAATAGGAAATCACAAGTAACAAAGAAGAAGCTGTTCGTCTCCTACCCTTTACAGAAATTTCACAAACGAATAAAACTGAAATTGCTTTTGTTTAATAATTAATGCTATATAGGAGTTGTATAATCTCCTAATTTACAACTGAAGACAAAGCCAGTGGTCATCCAGTGACCTGAGCTCACGGAATTTATTATCCTCCCATTCTAGACAGTGATACTCTTTGGTCTGGCTTTTGAAAACCACTACAATTCCTCCTTTTTATCTCAAGTCTCTGTGCACACAGCCGTAAGTCATTATGGGACAGTATAGTTAACTAAAATGTCATGAAATAGCAACAGCACAGCAGCAAGTAATTTTCACCTACTGGAGTGTATTCTCTTATTATCTGTTCATAACTTGCATTAAAATAACGAGAATGTGCTTGAATGTGGACTCTCAACTTTAACATTGATGAGGATGGGCACTGTTTTACTTAAGGAGACTGTTTTCATTTTACACTTCAAACTTCTCTTAAGTGTAGCTTCTTTTCTACACCTTCATTTTTTATCTACAAGTGGCTTACATTACCCCCAAAAGCCCATTAGTGATGTCCACATATCGTACTCTTCAGGAATCCAAATCTCTTAGATCCTCAAAATTTTACAAACCTCAGAATATCAAACAATTACACCAAGGGATTACGCCTTTTAACCATAAATCCTCTCACACGTCCAACTTGCACTTTAACAGCCAGCAAGAACTTTACAAATTTAGCCTTAACACATGAATTGGTAAGGAAAATAGAGAAAAGCAGAATTTCCAATCATCTGAGTTGGTGTCTGGAAAAACCATCAACATAAACAGCTGTCCCAGCCTATTACATTATTCCTGACGTGAGTGTGCAAATTAATTCCATGCTCACCACCCTCTGGGCCCAGCCATTCAGCCAGTTTTCAATCCACCTCATTCTCTGCTCATCCAGCCCATACATCAACAACTTGTCTATGAGGATCTTATGGGAGACAGCGTTGAAAGCCTTACTGAAGTCATGGTACACAATATCCACTGCTCCAATAAAGAAACCAATAAAGAAAATTTCCCCATCTATCTGCTACATTTTTACAATGGCACACAAGCGTTAAGCACATGTGGTAGGTAGAGGTTCTTTATCGCACTCGCTGCTGCATACCCCCAGAAGTGTGGAAAAAACTGTACGAGGTATCAACATCAAGGGAAACAATCAGCTAGTTTTATACTAGCTGTACTAATTTCTTTAAGAGACTACTATTTAGTATCTCAGAATGTGTTATACGCTGAATACCTTCTGAAAAAAGAAGTAATTTGCATGCAAGTGAGATGGAATTTTTCAGTACCATTGCATCTCCTTTATTCACAATTCAACCATTACATGAACCAGCTAATAACGGTAGTGAAATAATACAATTGGAGGAACATCTTTACTATGTATTATCATTAAAGAAATGTATTTTTCTTAGTGAAATAAAAGATACTACATATCAACTACAAGTCATACAAAGGACAACTCTACAGAAAGAGAAAACAAACAGTCTAACTTCATATAATACTATGATAAGAGATCTGTACTGCCTTTGAAGTTGCATAATTTCTCCCCAGATTCTTCAATTTATACTTTAATGATGCATACAGTTTGTTTTCTTCCATTGCCATGTGTTTAAAAAGTACCCCGTACAGTTAACACTAGGAGTGCTGGCTTGGATTTACCCTAGCTGGATTAAGCAGCCCCAGAACATCATCCACGATCAAAACAGATCTCTACATCTGGAGAAGAAAAACATTAGCTTTTTTTCCCCTTTGCTGTTTCTTTGAAGAACAATGAGAGAATGACTAATTAAACAGTTTTCTTCTACTTCAAACCAACCAGTGAAAAATTTTTAATTCCCTAAATAGTAGGACAGTAGGAAGCCTTCAACAGCTACTGAATAGAATGTATCTCTCTGGAGAATAAAAAGATTTTTAAGCTCTAGGTGTGTCATTTACAGTGTCTATTTCAAACACTGTTAACTGTACACATTTTTTTCCTCTTTTTTCTTTTTTTTTTTTAATAGAAGAGAGAGAAAATCTGGTTATCACCACTCACGATCAAAAATAAGTCTCCCTTGACACAAGATGCAAGTGATGGTTAGATGAAATTAGCAGCAAGTACTACCTGCTTAGAGAAAACAGACGGGAAATATTCATATGCAGTGTGCAATGAAGCATAAGGGATTCATGACACAAGGAGACAAAAACAGTGAAGTATTTCTGGATTTAAAAAAGCTGGGCACTTACTCTCACAATTTAAAGTATTTACACTTGTGCCTGTAAAGTTTAAAATAATCAGCTCTCATCGTTCAAGAGACAGATCAAGTCCAGAAACAACTGCTGTTTTATACCAAAAAACCTTCTGCTTTGGTAAGAAACTAGGCAACCAGGCAGGAGCATGGAAGGTGCTAAATACTTTCCCCTGAAATATCCGTCAACTGCCACTGTAGGAGACAGGGGACTGAAGCATGGAGGAGCAATGTCTGGATCCCAAGTATCCAATCGCACGTTCCTTTTACTACTGAAGGCCCAAAGATACGTTTTAATTACTCCAGAGCACCAATTCTCAGTGCAGGCATTTATGCACACTGTTTCCTAAACGCGGCTCTACCATGACGAGGCTCATTAAATGAGCCACCCTCTCTCTCAGGTGCTCTGAACAGAGGACAAGGAAGAGCTGCAGGATATGCAACCCATATGCAGGTTCTTCAGATAAGGGAAATGCGGGACAAAGAACTGTTACACATGAGACAGAGATTTTGCTAAAAAAAAAAAAACCAAAAACCAACACAAAAGCCAACCAACCAAACACAAAGGAATAGAGATTCTACTGTAGATTTCTTTAGTAGATTAGCCTAGTTTTGAGGACAAGTGAAGAGCTGAGGAAAGAAAAAGGAACATTTAAAACATGTAACTCAAGCTATTTTCCCAGGAAAGCTGCTGACACTAGAAATAGTTTACAAGAGAGGATCTTGAAATCCAGTCTATTAATTCGGGTATCTCCAGTAAGAACTGTGGTTAATCACCATGCTAATCCCTTCCTCACTGCACAGACATGTCCTCTGATATTCTTGGTCCACCCAGCGGGCTCAGAAAAGAACCACTGTTCAGACCTGTCTCTTCATCAACCCCAAACATCACCTGCATGAAACACTTTAGCAAAACCAAGTGTATGATTTCAGTTCCATACCCTATTTCTCAGCCCCAGAAACACCACAAAGTCTTTTAATACTTTGTTCTAAAGCCCAATGAGATTTTCAGTCTCTTTAAAGCAACACGAAAGGTCAAGGTACTTTGCGTCAAACCCATTTTTGCCCATCTACTTAAAAAAAGCCTAATATTAAAAAATAATTAAAAAGCCTAATTTTCTTCTGCTTTATTCTAGATTTGATGATGGTCTTTGAGAAAAAAAGCAAAACTAAATGGATCTCTATTTTATTATTAGTTCAACAGTTATTCTAGGGCCTCTTGTCCCTTAGAAACAGCTACATTTCACAATATCGGCCAAACGAATACTTAAGAGAATGAGATAATACGCTCACAGTCCCCAAAGGGTTTGCTGTAATAATTCTGCAATAAAACCATAGGCCCAATTCTTAAACACAGCATAGTCACAATCAGAAATTTTGTAATAGCAACAATTACAGGCCCATTATGGGCAAATGAATTACTTTCTGTCAGGTTCTTATGTTTCCTGGCTCTTTTGTAGTATTCACGAAGGCTGCACACACATATCTTCTTTGTGCTATCCACACTGGCACCCAACGGTGAAGGGTACATAACGTGGCGTTAAGCAGGAGCCAGGGAATTCTTCTAACACACCAACAGTTCTGTAGTGATTATTTGCACCCTTGCTTTTGTATCCTAAGTTTGTTTGTTGTCACAAGCCACTGACTTGTACTCTACGTATAAGAAATTAAACTGTAGGAAGCGAATGCTACTTCTTTTAATGTTAATGCTTAATGGAATGCTGCTGTTAGCATTGATACTGAATGGAAGGGTATGCCCTGATCACCTAAGGACACTACGGACATGGTAAGTCATGGAAACACTGACTGCTAAAATAATCACCTAGATAATGACAACACTAGTGGCCCACTTCTTGTACATTTTCTGTTAAGTACACCGTATTGACACAACGGCTGTAGTTTGGTCTCTCTTGAGAAGGACAGGGTAGCACCTTAACTCCTGTTCCGAGTCTTCTCAAGCAGCCTCCCCCAGCTTACAATGACTTGCAGCCTTGCTTAAACAGAGGGTTTCTAATCCTTCATGGATTTTATGAATTTGTTCAGTTACTTCCGTTCTTGTGTGATCTTGCAGTATCTACAACGTCCTGTAGAGTTCCAAAGCTGACCTACAGGTTACGTGAAGAAATATTCGTATTAGTCCACTTTAAACTTGCCACCAGTGAAGAAATACTCGTATTAGTCCACTTTAAACTTGCCACCAGCTAATTTCATTTGACTCCCCCAATTTTAATATTGGAAAAGACATTGCACAATTTCCCCTTCACTTTCTACTCAGGATTTTACAGACTTCTTTTGGATGCTTTGCCAGTCATCTCTTGTACAGGCTGCAGAATGTGCATTTGTTCCTGTATAAAACCTGTTCCACATCTCTGGCCACCCTGCTAACCTCTCCACGAACAATCACTCCTTGTTGCAGTTCCTGCTACAGTGATCCATCGTTGCAACACCGGGAGAAACTATAATTGCATTCACAGAAAATTAAGTAGGTTAGTTTTTCAGCTGTAACTACTGTATACCTAAAACATTCTAAGTATATCTATTTATGCTTGAGGCTGCTTCTAAAATACTTTCTTATTCACAGTGAACTACTTAAAGCAAATATTGTTCCAAGCAGCCTACACAGGAATTGAAAAAACAACCTTTAAAAATAAAAGTATATTCTATATCCCGTAGGTAGGTATTGCTTCTCAATATCAAAAAGCATTGTTTTAGTGTTAACATTAGGACTTTTAAAATAACAATTAACTTTCATTAGCTTTTGGCAACACTATTGGTCAGGGTGATGTCACAGGCTTGTATTTTTAGCACTGTAGTCTGTGACTTGTTTTGTGACATGGACGTGAATAAAAACCACATGCACAAATGAGGGAAAGGTTGTGATAAAAGGCTAATGATCTGAGCCCCAACAATCATGTCTAATTCTGCCAAATTGCAGGAAGTCTCATAACTGAACGGTATGAATATCCATTAGAATAAAAAGTAGAGGCTTAGTCATTCCGCCTAGGATGCACGGTAATAAACACCACGTGGTCCAAATAAGTGCATCAGTTTATTCACAAAGAGGCTTTGAAGACAACTGCTTAAATTAATTTACCATAGAAAACAGCCACAGGTATGTTCATGGGGCAAAGGAGGCTCACCCAGACCTCCTCTGCCAGTAACATATCTGCCATTCTTGGCCTACACACAAGCCTGAGCTCTCAGAACCCTTGGTCCTCCTGACTTACCAACGGAGCCAGGAAGCACGAGGCTGCCTGCAGGAGCTCTTGCTGGGAAATAACAAAGAAAAACACCACAGTCCAAGGTGACGGAAGAAAACAGAACAGCCAAAACCTCTGCTTTTCCAGTAAGAATGCAAAAGGTATTACTGAAAGTGCCAATTTCAGATGGAAACATAAAGCCACCTCCTGGTAATAGCCATAAGGTACTAGAAACTGGGAAACCCTCGTCTCTTCTCCTGAAGGACATGGAGGAAATCCCCACAGGGATTTCACCAGCTGCAAGACCTGGCTGCCTCCAAGTTCCTTTTTCAGCCAAGAGAAGAATAATAGTTTTAGTTCTGTTTTTGATCACGTTTGGGTTTCTATTTAAGCTACGTGATGCCTTCAAGAAAAGGAGAGAAACAGGAATGACTGTGACACTGGCATCTTAAAAGGAGGAATATAAAAAGACCTGCAGGGCATTTCTGTAGGCACAATACAAGCCCCTGAAGGAATGACTACTCTAACAACAATATCCTTGACTGTCATTCACCACAAGTAAAACTGTCAAACCTCAATAGCAAGCGTTTTCAGGAGCACAGTCTCTAGGCTGCAACTATTTTTCTTGGCCTAGCTGAAATAAAGACTGACAGGCAATCAAGATAAATTTATTGTTGTTTGTATTGAATGGCTGTAGTCACAAGAAATTAATTTAAACAATTAATACACAGATAAACCTCCAAAAGCACATTTATCATAGCTATTCCTGACTCATTTCTTCTTTCACAGAAGTCACTCATATACCGTGTATTAAAAAAATTACACCAGACATTGAAACAATTAGAGGATCTGTAACAAAAATGCCCTCCCTCTCTCTTCTCGGGGAACACATTTTCCATATTTATTATAAAATGCAAACAATATATTTCACACCTTTGCCCTCTCTAAGGTGGGGGTTTCCTTTTTTTTTTAAAAAAAAAAAACACACTCAAACAACTCTTGAGGGAATTTTGCTGTCATTGTTTTTGTTTAGTGATTAAAACTGCCCCAACTCTGGAACCTTGCTTACTTAATAATTTGCACATATCCCTTGAGAAACTTCAAGATCACTATGTGCTTAACTGGTATTGAGGTTTTGTTTGGTTTTTCTTAGGGCTAAAAATGTCAAAATTGTATAAAATCAGTTTTCTAGTACTATTTAATAAATCTAACGCCACCACATACCAAATAAAATCAATCTCTTTAGAAAATAAAAATAAACATATATTGGGGAAAGTCAATTCCACCTTATTCTTCAGACTCTGTCTGGAGTGGTTACAGACCTTTCCTGGGCTAAGCTGCATCCTGGCCCCCACACTCATACAGGATCCTACGGGAAAGCAAATTCAGCTCAGATGTCTCTGCAGTCACTTAATCTTGCGTACAAGCATGCATAAGCAAACAGATGGCTACTACTCCAGCTGACTGCTCCAGCGTAACCGCAAAGCAGTGGAGAAATGAGGAAAGCAGGTAGAGCATTACCCACAGTCTTCCCACTTGGTACTTCAGCAGCAAAGGGACAGGCCAGCAGCATTATGATCATCTATTTATACACTTCTGAACCAAAAGGGAAAATGCAGAGGCTTTAAGGAACAGCAGGTGAAACGCTGAGATGAGACATAATACTCCACACCTTCCTCCTGTGGGCATCTATGGCTAGGCACCAGCTAAACCTGTGTGTGAAGGAAGAGCACTTGCATGTTCACAGGATTGGAAAGTGAAGGCTCTTCACTGGTATGTTGTGATAGCAAGCAAAAGATGGACTCCAGAAGACAACCAGAATAGGAATTTCCTAGGCTGCTCACACAACTTCTCATGCAGTACCAGGGAAATGGTGTTCACAAGTTAGCCAGGTGACAAGAAAGGTCAGTGGCAGTTGTGGAAAGAGAATGGTACGAAGTCTCCTGTGCCACAAAGAAAACTGGGAAACAGAATATGACTGACTGTCTGTTTGTCATGCCTGCACTTTTAAAATTCTGCCCATTTACATAGTTTGCAGATTTTGCTACGCTTTGTGTTTGTCGCATATAATTTACTAGATTTCAAGGCCAAATGAAACTATTGTGGTCATCTGATCTGACATGTGGCACAGGTACATGCTGTGGTTCTTCCAAAAGTTCAGTATTATAGTCCTGATGCAAAACTTTAAGGTAGAGGTCACTGCTATGCCAGGTTCGTAAGTGATCTGCCGAGTTCTTCCAATTAATGGTCAAAATAAGAGCGTAATTTTTCCAATTGATTTTCAGAAGTACAGACTGCTAGCCAAACATCTATGCTGCAGATAAAGCATATGCTAAGTAAATTATGTGCATCTGTCTGAAAAGCAATAAAACAATTGATCGTTACACTGACGCCTTTTCACACTTCCTCTAAAAGTCTCAAATATTCTAAAAAAATCACCAAAGCTTGAAAATCTAACCAAGTTTTGAGGGCAATGTATTTTACTTTAAAGACAAATAAATTGAAATAGGAATAGATTATGCTTGGCAAAAAGGGTCAGGGGTCAAAACGACAGGCAGGTGAGGGCAAGCTTAGCAGTCTTGAAGAGCCATTAAACTGGATGATTCTAACAAACACTGTTTGAATGGAGCCCAACGCACATTATACCCTTAGAAATAAAGAATGCAGACTATCACTACACCTCTGAAGTGGAGTTTTGGTTCACAGCAAACCAGCAACTCAATGTGCTGCCTCTGCAAAAATGTCTAACACAAGCCTTGGCTGTACCAATATGGAATCGGTGACTCTGAAGTCACTGAAGTCAGGCTCAACTCGGTTACCATCTCACCTTCTCAAAAAGATGACTGAAGGGTGCACTCGTTATGCCGTATGTGATCCTGTATGAGAGAAAATCCCAGACCTCCCTAAACAAGCAGAGAAAGGTATAACAGAAATCAAACCGTAGCATTAAGAGCAATTAAACTCGGGGGGGGGACCAAAACCAAACATAAAATTGGTGGCTGTCTGTCTTTAGACATATTTAAAATTAAGACCAATACCTTTCTGAAAGATGTGTGTTAGTCAAGTATATATTTTAAGGTTCATTACAAGCATAACTAAACGAAGTATAATCACTTTGCTATTTAGGAGTCCAGACTTGATGAACTGAGGCCCCTATCTAACTGTGAAAGTCACAAAAGTCGGTTGCTCAAGGTCACACTACAAGGGTGCGACATAGATGCTTCAGTTATCCTGACCTATAAACCAGTGTTTTTAATTATACGAGTGGTCATGGCAAGCACAATAACATTAGTATGTATAGAGGTATTCTGGAGGCTGTTTTCCTTAAGGAAGTTATCTAAATCATTTTCCTCTTTCTGTAATTTTCAAATCTGATACTGACATTTACATTGTAGCCCCACAGAGCTCAATGGAGTGAAAGAAGAAAATCACGTATCAGAAAATTAGATATAAGACTACATGGTTTTAATTTCTTCCAAAAATATTTTCCTCTGCATAGGTCATAACTCTGCATAACATGCAGACGTCTGTTAACTGACCGTGTGCTTGGCGCCCATATGTAAATACGTCTGAAAAACTTCAAAGCAGGCTACCACAGGACAATGAAGCATCATGCAGATAGACTGGTACTGGAAGCAGAATAGCCAGAGCTCAGTGGTCTCCATCCAGGCCTGCATTAGATATGCTCTAAGCTCATTAAACATCAGAGAACTTACCAATGAGGAGTAATTAAAATTCCTGACATGAACCAAATAAAAACTTAACTTGCAAAGAAATTCAGTTGCTTTTCTTCTTGTTTCGTGTTACGTGTGAAGTTCTTCACAGAATGCAGCGATACAAACCTACGAACCAATGCAACACCTAAAGCCAAGCCATTACAAATTCATCAGGGTCTGTTGAGATTCTACCAGTCATAACAACTGCAAAGCAAAGAATGAATGAGTCAGTTTTCTTTTATTGGCAACCAACGATTTGGAGACTGGATAATAAGAAAATATACATTTGCATATTATCCCTCTACCTTGATTTAAGCACCTTTCCTCTGGTTTTGGCTCTAAAAAGGAAAGCTCAGGTATATTTACTGCACCTTTTAAGCTGAATGCAATACCGTACACTGGTAATATTAGTAAGAGAATTGCAAATGCTGAGCGATGGCGCTGTTATTAATACTGTTGTTTTTACTTGATGAAATACTGTAAATGTTTTTTGGAGGGGAAGGATAATGTTTTATTTAAAGCATGATTTGGAACCTGCACCAAATTTTTTTGTGCCTTTTCTCCCCCGATAGCAAAGAACTACATGCTCTTTCTCCTGCACTCCACCAGGTGACAATCTAGGCTATAAATTTTATGAATACAGAAGAGGATACAGGGAAATTCTGTAGGTGCTGGCAGGAAGATAACTTGAAAACCTGTTCCAGAGGAAAAGTGATTATGTTCTAAAACAGCAGAAGATGCACAGGAAATAAGAGTAAAACACACATTACTGATTTTCAGAGGATAACTCTCCAGCTGAACATAACAAGTAAACGGCCAAATTCACCTGGAGCTTTCTTTGGATTCATCAACCTCAGGATTTCTGAACTCAAGGTGAACTGGTTAAACAGAAGCAAAAAGATGAAAGCTCAATTCTCAAATGGTACCATTTGTCAAAGCAGATGAAGAGTGTTCATGAATATGGAAGACTGGTTGTGCATCTGTGAATCCAGCAAAATCTGGCCTAATGACTATTTAAATAGTGAGAACACATTCACATCCCCATGTTCCATCTTCCCTTGGGAAATCTTTGATCTTTACTTCAGATGTCATGCCAGAGGCATCCAAGGAACCAGTCAAGTACAACAGATCCTTTTGAAAGTTAGCGGAGTGCAAATGGACCAGAATTCTAGAGGTACCTAAAAATGAAGATAAACCACTTTTTTCTAATCCACAGTGATTCCGGAGACATCTTTTACCTATAACTAAATACCAGGGCATCTGGCCTTATATAAAATCAGCTATATCCATCAGTGCCCACCGCTTGTTTCCAAGGGACAATACTCCCCTTTACTACATATTTATGTAGCTTGCTCCTAAAGGATAGCACACACAAACGAAAATCCAGGCTCTAGAAAAATTGTAACCTACATAGCGAAGCTGGATAAGATAAATTAGCTCCCGAGTTTCTAAAACGTAGTGCACATAATGGCACTGCTCCATTCTCATCCAAATGTCAACAGCCATCACCTCCACAACCTAATTTAAAATCCTAGCACTCACTGGAAGGAGTCCCATTAACTTCAAGAACACTCTAGACACCATGGTTGGTGGTTAGTGATAACAAAGGTTATCCTTGTCTCTTCAAAGGGAGGGTCACTAATGTGATCTACGGTACGCAGAGCGTTTACTTGCATTTGTATGACCACAAGTGCATGACCACCAATTCTGGAACCTCCTTCTGACTAGTTCTTTAAGCCGCTGTGTATAGGAAGGTAATTTACTTCACTCTCTAGTGAACAATTATGCTCTTAGCTGATTGGAATTTAAGAGCAGGCCTAAGATTAACACTTGACATTTGTTGAAAGCCCTCCAATTTGAAAACAAGAATTATTTGGAAGTTACCCAATATTTTAAATACCATATGTATTAATCAAAATGAAACTTCACTTCTGATAAAATCTTAAATATGAATGTTATGTACTGTATCTAATCTATAGTGAAGATAATATTCAAAATGTAAAGATAAATCGAAGGAAACATACTTAACACATCATCCTCCTTAAAAACACCTCTCATAATTGTCCTATATGATTAATTTGTGTCCATCAGTCGCATTTGAACCGGCTAGATGCTTTATACACTCAATAGCATAAAAAAGCTGGAAAATCAGCAATCTAAAGTAACATTATTGCATTGAAAGAGTAACTCCTGTTTCAGTCAAAATATAGTTTTATAGCTCTGTAATAAATATATATAAAACAACACCACTCAGATGTGAGATGCCATGCACAAAATATGCTAAAGTTACTGCGCTTAGGCCATCAGCATCCATTTAGATTTAAAAAACAGGCAATGCATTTTCTACTCAACAAAGATTTCTCACTGTATGCTTTTAGTTTTCTTTCATATGTTCAGTTTCTCTTTATTAGCTGTGGTTTCAGAGGTACTGTCTAGTGTAACAATATAAAGCAAAAATTACTGTTATGAGATAGCTGCAATCCCCTGGGATTAAACACTTGACCAAGGTTTCACTTGACTACCATTCCCTGTTTGCCTCTCTACAACTGTACAAGCAATGTGGATAGCAATACTTGTACACAGAACCGCTACCCACAGATGAGAAATGCTATAAAAGAGCAATACATTAAAATTTGATATTGATACTACTTCTGAATCCTGAGCATCTATTTTGATTTTTAGATCTACTAATGGATTTGTTGCTGAAATGTGTTTTTAATATGAAGTAATACATTAAACATTTTGCAACCTGTCAATGCCAAGACAGCAGAGAGACTGTTCAGTCTAACTAGCAAATGACTCCCAGAGCTGTACTGTCAGTATTAATGATGTCAGGCCACAAACATGAAAGAAAGGAATGATTACTTACTTTACAGAACCATGATTCTTTCTGATAGAGTAGGAAGCAAAGATTGCACAGTAAAGTTCACTGCAGCTTCAGATAGGATATACATAGTCCCCCGTGCCTCCCAAGGAAGGTCAAGAATGACAGCAGGACCAGCGCTCCTCCTCAGTCCCTTGGAATTCAAAGATGTAACAAGTAGCTAAAGACTGAGAACTAAGTTTGAGAGTCAGGATGATTGGGGGATCAAAGACATACATTTACTGTGGCGTCTGTGAAACTTTCCTTCCTTAGATAACTATTTTAACTATTTTCTTTATGGAAAAAGCAGCCAACAAGTGGTGTCTTTTCAGGACAGTGGAAGTCAGGATTTTTGGCTGTATCAGTCAGAAATAACAGTCCTCAGCTTGGTGTCTGACCTAGCCGCCAAAACCTAAGGGGCAGGAAGTTTTAAACAGTTCTGGGGGTCACACTTATGTTACTCTTCGCGGCATATTCCTGAAGGAGCCAGAGGAGGTAGCTTGTCCTCTAGTTGCAAGAACATGGTGAGAGCAAGAGAAATGTTAGTAAAGCAGAAGGAAACTGTGAGATAACATACAGTCTCCACTTCAGTACTCCTTGTGCAGAAACAGTTTAATGTTAAAACCATCCAGTTATGCCTCTAAATAATAACAAAATGCATTGAAAAGGTATATACAAAGTGTATCAAAAATAAAACCTTATGTAAAGTCCAGGATACAGCTAATGCGCCCAGTAGCTGTTCTCAGCAGGAGTTTCCCACGCCTCAAAGACTGTAACATGACGATGTGGAGCCTGCTGTGGAGGTTAGCAGTGATGAGGTCCTTCTGCTGATGTACAGAGGGCTGTACAGTCAATTACCACATGCATTAGCTCTGTTCTCTCTTCCTTGGTTACGGAATATCTAACTTGTGAATATAAAGAGAATGAAGAAATATTTCTAAATAAACTAATCAAAACCAGTTTGAAGATGAGCACACAGCAACGTATTAGGCAATCTCCAGGTTCTGCCTTGCAGACACATGGAAAACAAGGGAAGTAACAACCATTTTGAGTTTTATAGTTTCTCATAGGACAATGAAACATCACGAGAGATGTTTGTAGGCCAAGACACTACTACTGAAAAACAATCTGGTCACAAGCATTTGGAGGGCACTTGCACAGTCATACAGGTACATCCCCAGTGACACTCCTTGAAAGATGGCAAAACACAACCATCTTGTATGAATTTTTGGGTAACATACACTGATACACAATGTCTTCCAAACAAGTAAAAATAAAACTGGAGAAAATGATGAACTGATTTAAAACAGAGCTTGGCAAAAGAGAGATGGTTCCCTTGATATGCTCCACAGTGTCTCAACTAACCAAGATGCAAGAAACTACTGGGTTAGTACTACCTTCCAGTCTCCAGCTTCTTGCTTTGAAATCTCAACAGGAATGGTGTTTTGCTTGCTAGAGCCACTGAAAAGAAAGGCAGAAAAACCTCCTGACACCCTGCCCAATTTTCTAGTGAATGTAAGGCATGAAAATAAATGCTTTTGTTTTCCTTTTCTAGTGAATATAAGGCATGAAAATAAATGGTTTTGTTCTCCCAAGTGCTTAATACCAAACAAGTATCACTTTCACTGTCAAAAACTGAATGTTTTTTCTTCTTAAAAAAATAGTGCATTTATTCAGGTACTCACACAGAGATTCCATTAGTTTAGACTCACACTAAAAAAAAACAGAAAAACGCCTACATCCAGGATTTCAACACTACCAGATATATTCGTGGCGCAAGGCTGTACTGGTCCAGACTTATCCCAGCAGAAATCCCAGAAAACAATGAGGATTGAAAGGGACTGTAGGCCCCACCACACGCTGCAGTGATGCTCAGGTTGATGTGCTGTGCCCGGGCTCTGGGAGGGAAGAAGGCTCCAAGCAGTTACTGCCTGCTCCTGCCAGCAGGTAAGGCAGAGGTGGGCATGGTCCTGCCAGCAGGTAAGGCCAGGTAGCCCCAGCCCCAGGAGCCAGCTGCCAGGGCCACAGTGACAAGGGCTACGGGAAATTTCTCTGCCAATAAGGCAAATAAGGGGTCAACACTTACTTTAAGCCAACGGTGCTTCCCGAGGCACCTTTGGAGGAAATACAAGTGCTGAGCTGCTCTATTACGTCCATCTTCAAATGAAGGCTCAGTCTAGCTCTTCCTTGTTTTTATAGGCTTACCTGAGATTGTGAGGTAAGTCTGAAAATATGACTTCAGTATATCACTGAAAGTGAAACGCAAAGAAAAAAATACAAATTCTTCTGCATTTTAAAAATCTCAGCACTTATAAACTAAATTATTTTCTGAGTATTTGAAGTTGGCCATACTTCGTTGTGATCCCTGCCAGCAGAGCCCTGCCCTCTGACTAAGGTCTCCATGTTGACAGAGTACGGATGACAACAATATACTGAATTTTAAGCTTATCAACACCACATTTTAATTGTTAATGATGAACGTGAAACAAAAATTTACAGAGCTGCTACAAAAGTATATGAAAGATGTTTAAGCATTTAGTAATATTTAATTTAATAATACTTAATAATAGCTACGCCATAGCTTAAACATCTGTAAGTTTTTATAAGTTCTACCTAAAAAATTGAATAGGAAAGCTTATTTAAAGTAAGACTTTCCTGAAATTGTATATAGAGTCTACATTCGTGCATACATATTGTCATTTGAAGGCTAATACTGGGCACTCCTGTTAATAGCATACCACAGATGCTACCACACACCTAAGAATAACAAACATGCTGAAGAGAAAACTTAAGAGCCCAGTTAACCTCTCCTTAATATTAAAGGGATAAGAAGAAACAGGTACATGAGAAACCTCACTGCTGTTAAGCTTGTTTGGGAAAAGGCTTGTCTAACTCGTACCACGTACATTGCTTAGAATACTTAACAACAAAAAGAAAATAATTTATTGCATACTCAGGTGGCTCACTCCCTCCCTCCCACGTGCCATCAGCTTTACAGGTAAGTGAACTGACAAGCTGCAAAACACCAGTCCTGGTGGGAAGCTTCGGCCACTTGTTTCATTTTAGCCTGTATTTCTGTGTATGAAAGCAGGAGACATTCAATTCCTGCCGCTTCTCTCTCTAGCTACTAAATAGAAGACCTTTCCCCTCCCAGTTACAGAGTGTCTCTGCTCTTGATTTTTAGGAAAATGTGACCGCCTGTTTAAAACAAATTTTCCGATTTTTCACTGAACAAACAACAAAGGTAAGGGCTGAAATCAATTTGGATAGAATATCTTAGAAATATTTCTACAGAGAAAATAAAAGTCCTTCCTACATTACAAGCTCTATTTGCAGGTAAACTATTACTGTGATGTTAAACAGGTATTTCACAGTTTTGACTATGGAGCTGCATTCCCTTGAGAGGTATTTTCACAGTTTAGTTACTATTACTACAATGTGAGAACACTGAAGTCCAATATAATAGAAATTACCGTTGCATACAATTTGCAGGAAT
>NW_008825271.1:2187411-2217804 GCF_000699105.1 Pygoscelis adeliae
TAGGATAGGAATATTCAACAATAGTAATCAACTTTAAAAATTTTACATAGTAAAATTTACATTAACACAGCACTAACTTTGCATTTTTAAGAACCTAGTAATCAGCGGTGAAGAAGTAAGCAATCCACTTAAGTGGCTTACACTGTGTATTAAGGTGCACATTCAAGTGGGCAGTTATTTCAGAAAGCTCCAGTTCCTGGTCAAATCAAATGCAAAATCTTACTAATATTAGTGCGGAGAAAAGCACACAGAATATGCATGCACTGCATTTTGTATGCTAAATAAAAGCAGGCAAACAAATGCTAATTTCTGTGGAGTGCTGTGGACTACTTTTCTACGTGAACATGAAGAAAAGTTTGTAAAAGCACAAAAAAAAAAGGTTTAGCCACTTATTTTCCTTGTGCCTTTGAAATTCATCCAATATTCAGTTAATTCAGAAACTAGCTCTCAGGGCCCATATCTAATCAGCAAAGTTACTGCTAATGTCAAAAAGCATTTTGACTCCCTAAGAAAAAAAACCATGATCACACCTTATATTTTAATTCTTCTTCTAATCTTTTAAATGTCTAAATTTCTTATGGGCTTCACATATGTACCATTGCCTCCCTGATACAGAGTGCACGTGCCATGGAGACCTTACACTAAAAAAATCCCACAGGGTCTAGCAAAGGCATAAGCAGGGCCGTGACCCTGATATATAATGGGAATGGTGGCAGAGGTACACTTTGTAGAAGAATTTGCTGTCTAAGAATCTGATTAACCTTTATTAATTAGGTACTGGATAGAGAGGGTTTATCATTCAACTTCTCAGTAACTTGTTGTGTTGATTTTACAGTGATATGACTAAATCTGTAGTTGCTCCAAATGCAATACTCTTTTTGGATTTTGTTTTCATTGGCGTGGCTTTTTAGGGATACTGATAAACATTCACTTGAAAACCACAGCTTCTATAGACATAATTACCTTGTTACCAGGTTGCTAATTACTGCTGAAATTAACAGTATCATATAATATTTAAAAATAATTATATAACATGCAGGTAAAGATTAAACTTACTGACACATAAGCAAATAAACACAATCAAAATTATTCTGCCTACAGCACACTCTTTGTGGCCCAGGGTCACAGCTCAAGACCACAAACCATCCCATCAACATGTTTTGGACTTTTCTGGCTTCAGGTACATATAAACAACAATTCTGATGGAGGGGCTGGGTAGGAGGTGGGCATGAGGGCGCAGAAGGATAGGATACAGTTTTTCCACATTTTGCAATATATCAGATAATCAAACCACACAAGTTTTCCCTAATGCTTAATACAATCAGGGTACAGAAACTTATATGAGGGATGAAATTGGCCTTTTGTGCTGTTACCATCTTTGCGGTTTTGAGTAAAAATGTTTTGAGCGTATGCCATATTATAAAGGAAATATATTAAGTTCTGCAAGATCTTTTCTACAAAAAGATGAGTTTCTCTTCTCTATTGCTAAGGTGTCCCAGGTAAAGACAGGAGAATGGATGAGAACAGACATAGTTCTAATCCAGAACAGAAACTCCTAGGTTACCATGCTATTCTGCCCTTTTTATTATGATATCTACATACAGGAATTCCCTGTACTTACAAATCAATTTTTATGAAACAAATTATCACCTCTTTACTGAATTTTTTATATATATAAATATATATATAACTCCTTATTATCCCAAATGTAGGTAGACTATGGTCATAGGTACAGTAAGAAATAAAATAATTAAAAATTCCCAACTTCTACCAAAGCATACTTCTACAGTAATTTTTCCTTGTGGCCTTAATTCACATATTTCAAGCACTTTATAGCCACTGAATTGCTGCGTTCCTTAATTCATATATTCCATTCAAACACTGTATAGCCACTGAATCACAGCTTTCTTTTATATCTTCACATTTCCAATCAATGCTTGTAGTTGAAACTCTGTATTTGCAGGATCATAAAGCATATTCCTTTATAAAGTAAAAAATTGTTTTCAAAGACTATTTTAAGCTCTAAGGATTTTTAAAAGTGGTTAAGCATACAAGATATCACAGTTAAACTGAAAGTGCATTTGGAATGAACCTTGAAATAACCTTTTTCAGACAAAACTAGAGTGCATATGAAGAGGCTAAACATAACAGAAAATGGTCATCATTCCGAAATCCATCACTGATACAGCAAATCTCCAGTAAGCAGATCAGTGCATTGTGCATACGTTTTCTGAATTCCAGCCTTCCTGTCCATCATGTGAAAAGGTAAAGCTAAGGCCCAAGTTTTTAACACAGATGTGCACGTTGCTCTGCTTAGGCTGTAGGGCTTAACTGAACCAAGCTTTAGTAGATCCAAAAATTTTAACAACTACGAAAGACAACACTTAGTTCTTCTTGGACTCTGGCCTTTGGTCTGATGTCAGCAGTCCATCAGCCTCCTGGGAGCTTGTATCTCACTGAAATTCAAAGGAAGAACCCAAAGTAACCAAGTGCTTTTATAAAATAAGACTTGTGCCCTGAGGTCAGTTAGGTCTTGCAATGCGAAGCACAACAATACCTTTAAAAACCAGGACACAGATCCTTAGCTGAGGAAAACTGGGATAACTCCAATTGAGTGCTAATATCTTACATGTACGTACAGTTCGACACGGCTGTTTAACCAGTCCTCTTGGTAGCTTGGGGCCACAAGCAGTGTAAAGCATCCATGTACTAGAAACAGAAATAGCCTATCTAGCTAGCTAAAGCAGATATGTACAATAATGTAGTCCCTGCGCAAGATCAATGTCTCTTCACAGACATGTAAAATTGGAGGGGGGGCTCAATCTTGCTTCCAGTTATCCTCTTAGCACTAAGAGTTTTTTGGAGTAAATGTTAATTTGAATTTTAAGGAACACCCTCTGAAGCCACCATTTATTACTCAGCTCTGTAAAGGACAGCTAACACCTTAAAATGCTACAGCATTAATTATGTATATAAATCACTACACAAAGGACACACAGTTAATCTTAATCATTAATTAATTGTTTGCTGTTTTCATTACAAAGACTCAAGGCTTAATTAAGTACCGCAGGAATAGTCTTTCATGTTTTCTGACAGACACTGTCATAGATGAAAGTGTTCAGAGACTTTCTTCCTCCTCCCAATTAGGCTTACGTCCTCTACAGTCATCCTACCAATTCAAGGCACTATAACAAAGTACATTAAGAAACACCGCATGGAGATATGCATGACAGATCTAGCTACCTGCAGTTGACCACATACCCCCAGAGCTCTTCCCTTAAGGCCTCTGAGACTCTATTGAGTACTCACTCAAACAACTGAATGCTATTGTAACACTATTTATGCTGCACATAGTAGAGCTATATCGCTTATTTTCCAGCTTCTCTGAAATTTCCAGAGACTATCAGAGAGTCTTATATGGTTGAGGCTGCTGTTACAGTTAAAAATCATTGACTTTGGAGACCTATGCACTGCCAGAACCTCAACCCGCACAGTGCTGTTCAGGTAATTTATTAAAAGATGTTACAACTTCTTTTGCTAAAGAGTAAAGGATAAAACTGTGCTGTATATGAAAAACAGCTCCAACAACAGAAGTTATAATTAATTTAAAATAAAACAGTGAGGCACTGTTAAACCAAGGTAAGAGTGTGTCCATGTATGACAGCAGTTATGCTCCACTGGTTTCAAAACCAATGTACTTAAGCTGGTACAATTTGTCATACAAGCAGTATGACAAAGCCTTACATAAAACTTTTGCCTTCTCACTAAAACCTTCATATAAGCAGTTAATAGATACAACTCTCTTGCTCTGGATCATCTGGAAGGAATCTTACTTCACTGTTTTGCTAGGATTTAGCTTTTCCACACTCTAGTTGTCAATGCAAATCCTTCCGCCGCATCTAAATTCTCTCTTACAACAAAGATTATAAAACAGACACATGTAGAACAGAGGGAATTCTTTCCTATTTCAGAATATTCTTATTTATTTTATTATTTCATAGCAGTAGTATTCATCCAGAGTAGCTGATACCAAACAGCGGATGCTAAGCATTATGGCAAACAAATCAAAATGATGATTCCTACCACAAAGAGGCTACTAAGCCAAAAGCACATTAACTAACACAGTCTTGAACGAACAATGACCTGATGAATGTGTGATCCTGACATACATGGGCACAGATGAGGAATTTACACTACTGAGCTACTCATCTTTACCTTTAGCCCTGGAAGAGTGCTGATGTTTCTCACCTTTAATACACTCTTCTGGGATCTCCACCTTCGTGGCATATGCAGGAGTCTAAGCTTTTCTCCAATCCTCAGATAGCCCATTGAGTTCTGTTACTATTTACGTTCCATGGAACACTTTGGGAATACACTTCATTTAATGACAGCAAGGCTGAGAAGAACAAGTAATCTTTTAAAAGCAACATGAGCACCAACACCAAACTATTGAAATTGGTACTATTAAAGTTTATATTTAGGCACCTAGCATTCATGGATGGTCGAACATAGAAAAGCAAAGACTAAGTGCAGATCTGAAAGTTAAAGTGCAAATTTAACTGATCAAAGCCAAACCATTCGCCTTCTTTGAGAGTTCTATTTAAACACCAAAAGATATAAGAATATTTGTACTATGTTGGGGACTGGTGTATGTATTTACTGAAAGCATCATCTCAGCATGACTGTGTATGAGAGAGTCTCACGAGGCCCTGCATTTATTCTCAAAATGATTCTAGAGCAAATATGCTCTATTTATTACTATAAACTTTTTCTTTTCCCTCTTGGCAACATCAGAATGCTTAACGTAGCTTCTGGGTTTCTTTTTAGGCTAATGAATCGTCACTAATAAAAAATCAGAAGCAACTCGCAGTTCTGTTGATTGAAAAGCCTGTTGATTAAGACCAGGGAGAGAAAAATAGTTGTCTTCCTCCTTTTTACACACTTTCCTCCACTAATGAAGTAAAAGATCAAACAAAATTTTAAAAGTCTGGACATTTAGTTTTGTAAGAAAGTGAGCAGATTAGAATCAGAATATGCAACAGAAGCTAACTTACTGAATAAGATGGTATTTACCTGGACGTTTTCCTTACTACAATGATGAAACCACATTGCTTCACGGAAGTCATGAATGAAAAACAAATACAATGTGGTAATTGCTTGTATTTATAGCTCTGTATGTATTGAGAGACTGAACTAAATCTCTGTGGCAATGAGGTTTAAACTGTCAGTTGATTAGTAATATGGCAGTTTCAAGATCACCTCTTTTACTTCTTTTACATCACATAAAGAACAGTTTAAGTAATAATGTTGCCTACATCAGAAAAAAGTTTCTGATTTGTTACCCACATCAGGAGAAAAAAAAAAGAAAAAAAAAAAGATTTGCATCTTAGATTAGTATCCGTTAAGTTTAAAATAAGTGTCTGTTACAGAAAATCATAAAAAACATGATTTTGAATAAGAATCAGGGTCACAGACGTAAGAAACACAACAATGGAACTCTAGGCACATCCGTTCACTCATCTCACCGTTTATTTTTCCTCTGCATCACTTCAGGCATCACTCAGATCTATGAATGCCAGATATGAATCAAAATAAGGAAAAAGCTGAAAAGTGGAAAACACTCAAGGCACCTGGCAGCAGTCTCATAACTGAGGTAATGGAAAGCTGATAGGAAACACACCGTAGGAAACATCCTGTATTGGCAGGAAAAAGGAAGAAGAAAAACAAACAAAAACGAATGCGCCAGATGAGGTAATTAGCTCTTTCCATCTGTAACTTCCGTGTTATCCAACCCTACTAGGTGAACTGAATGCTGCTGGCAAAGTGATTAGCAATGAAAGAGGTAAAGCTGGCATGTAAAATTTCAACAGTAAGCTTTAGGGTTATTTGCCTACTGCTGTCAACGGGCAGTTTGTACTAGTTGGAGCAATCATGACAAATTCTTTTTCAAATACATTGGCTTTCACTGCAGGTATTCGGAAACAACCCAGTAAAATGAGGCTTGTTAGGCATAGCTGGAGATTTAGTTTATCTCATATTTAGGAAGTCATCTCTATACATGTTGAAGTTAGCAACTTAATTTGCTTTGAATTTAAAAATTAAAATTAACGGCAGCGAAAGAAAACAATTTTCAGCTCAATTTCAGCATAATGAACAGGAGCTGCATATATAAACAACAAAAGTGGTCTGCATTTTAAGATTACATAGCGAACTTGATTCTCCAGCAGTTCTTCAAATGGAATTCCCATTTCAGTCAATTATAGACTGTTTACTCCATTGCTTTTTGAGCTTTCAAACACCACTGGGTTTAATTAATTAAACAAATAAGCAACAGTTTGATTAATCAAGTGCACATTCAAAAGCCATTGAAAAATCAGGATCAAGGAAACCTTCCCAGCAACTTCAAGAGGCTTTGCAATCAGGCTCTGCAAGACCACATCAATAACGGTCTACCAGGAAAATAAATAAAAGACAAAATAAGAGAACTGAGATTCTGCAGATATGTTACCTGTACACATGTGACTACAGCTTTACCACAGAACCTAACAGGCATCTAGCACTTCTCAAATACAACCCAGTTGTATTTGCAAGCAAAACACAAATTGAGCCCTTATATCTGTTTTAAGAAGCCAAGACAGAATCCACAAAAACAGCAGTAGGATTAATGTCAGCAGACATCTACACCTGAGTTAGTTGGTTAGACTCCTTTATAGCCCACGCAGAGAAATGGGCACATCTGAAGTATGTCTCATGACAAGCAGTGGTGCTCATCAGCCACCGAGCGTAGAAGAGTCCTTGGTGGTTCAAAAGTAGACTTCTAAAATTAGGCAACATGAATTTCAGCCCTGGGCAGTGACAGAGAGCAAAGGGAAGAGAGAGGGACCAGTGTAGAAGTAACAGTTTGAAGTTGCCTGCACTCATGCTCCGAGGACAGTGAGAGACATTGTAGGAAAAAGTGATACATCTCTGGATGTCAACCTAGACACTCAAAACACCTGCTGTTAATATTAACCAAGGACTGCAGTTAAGACAGGTCTTAAGTCCTAGGGACATAGCTTCTGCCTGGATATTTAGCCAACCAAACCGAAGACTGAGTGAACAGCACCAACAGCTTACTTGGGACAGCTTGCAAGATCACTACTATCAGTCTGCCCACGCAGAAAAATGTCTGGGCAGCTCTTAAAACATCTCCTGAACCACATTTTAAGGTAAATTGCCATTGATCTTGATGTGTCTTAAAATGCCAAGTTCTAAACTGCAGAGGCTCAGGAACTGATTCACTAACAGCTCAGACATCCAGGCAGGGGGCACAGGCTTACCAACAGGACAGTTCTCAATATTAACTAAATCAGAGTAGAAACATGATTCTAAGTAGCTAGCAATAGTAAAACATATAAAGAAAGGCGTGTTTCCATGCCCTTTGAAGTCTTCAAATATGGGAAATTCCTTCAAGTCATATGCACAATCAAGGCAGACCCTATGTGGGCAGATGTGTGAAGAAAAAACAAACTCATGTGTCTCTAGTAGAAGGAAGATTGCAATTACACATGACCAAAAGAAGGACGGAAATAAATAAAAAATGCTGAATACAACCCATGGTGTAAGAGTGACATGGAATTAAAAAAAAAAAAAAAAGAAAAAACCTCTCAAAATTACAGTTCACCTAAATGACTGACACTAATTATAACGGCGACATGAAACTACAATGCATGAAGAAATATTCATCCTACAAAAATGTTTCACATTAATATAATTAGGTTACATTCATATATCAATAATTGACAACACTTATTTCTTCCAGCTAAGTGGCTTTAAATAACTTCATAAGAAATACAATTAATGTAGGTTACTATGGTGATCAGTGTAATTCAGGAATAATTGGTTTACATTTTAAACAAACATGTTTGATTCTTCAACCTGAGGCTCAGAAAACATTTAGTAGCTGCTTTGTACGTCAGTTTTCCTGCTTAAAGCCCATGACATACTGAGGAAACTACGACCTCCTCAAAGTGAATAATGCATTAAAATGATCAGTCCATGATGCTGAATTATGTATAAAACCATACCACTCTGCCTTTGATTTCTGTTGAGTGATAATATTTGAAACTTATCACAAAAAGTATCACGCAATTTGCCTGTAAATTGATATGACAGCATTTAACTGATCAATTTTCAGGCCTGGTATTCCAGGCTGTGATCTCCCCATCATGATATAGACTGAGTTAGGCCTGACCAGTATTTAGATGACAAACCACTGGAAGAGCAGGAAACACCTGTAACTTGGGGATTGGTTCTGTTTCGTCGACAAGAGCACTGGTTCCCTGCGCCAATATTGTACAAGACGATACTGTACCTTTTCATAGTTACAGTGTAGAAAGACAGATGCTTAGTTCATTAACATAAGCCCAACACTACTGATTTTTTTCCAGAACTAAAGTGATTTATACTGGCTCATAAAATCTATGTTTGTTGGCTGGATGAAAGATGTAAAAATATTTTTCACACAAGCAGGGATGGTCAATTATGTGTTCTTTCAAAACTTCTGTACTTTCTTCTAGTTTTAAAAGAAAGTATTTTTCCACTTCTGCAAATAAACAGATGTTAGCAATATCATAATTAGTAATTTCTATAGCAGAAGCATCTAAACTCTCAATACTAGTGGATACCAGGAAACAGTACAGAGGAGAAGGTCTTATAAGTACAGGATCCAGAAAGTCACAAAAAATCCAATCTACGATTGAGTGTAGGGCATACTGGTAAGTGTAGATGACAAAAATGGCTCAGTTTTGTCATCTTGGTGGTTTGTAGGTTTTTTTTCCCCTCATTGTAGTTTGTTTTCCAAATTGGTTTTTAAACTAAGACTACAATTAGGGATAGAAGTCCATTAATATTGCTTGTGATGCCATAAAATGTTTTCAGATTCTTCAGGATGAAGAGCTTCAGTTAAAATATGGACGCACGTATGGAATAAATACTTGTGAACTAAATAAGTTTTACACGTTGGTACAATATGTATGATGACAGCACACCTAAAGATCTGCTGAAGGCAGAATGAGAGCACAGAGCGCTGGAGCCCTTCCTTGGACCAGCCCCTTCTTCAGTCCAGGCTCATTATCACAGCCTGAGGATGCAGCTCTTGATGATCCTCATTCCTGATACTCCAGATGAGAATCTCCGGTTTGCTTCTATTCACTGTCAATCAAGAGACCTAGGTCCTTGTAGAGCATTTGGTTTCATCATTGTCAATTTTAAAGCTATTTACTGTCTCTTTTGCTAAGAGTAAACATCACTTGCGAAATTACAGCAAAAAAGGCCTAACAAAACATTTCTCAAACAATCCAGTTGGCATCAGAACCTTATTTGCAAAACACCTAATGTAAGTTATTAAACGGCAGGATATATTATAGCACTCGGAATCACCATACATAAACACCTATGAAATAAAGAATGCATCCCAACAGAATCCTTATGTGAGAGATAAATACTGATGAGCACAAACACAGAGTCTATTGCAAAGGATTATATAGACAATCTGTGCCACAGATAGAAGCAGGTCTCAAATTTCCTGAATCGAGACTACACACTTTTCCTGTAAACTGTATGATTTATTTCTGCTTGTCCAGAGTAGGGCTGTAATTCCATTACAGTTTCTGGGAAGACCATAAAACATACCAGAAAAGAAGCTGTTCAGAATACAAAAGACTAACATGTAAGTGGAAAGTTAATGCTGGTTTAATTTAGGATATTTATCAAGTAAAACTAGTTTAAAAATATATTCATTCTTAGTTAACGTTTACACAGCCTCTACCTGTACCCAGTTAAAAGAAAATAAACATCAAAACTAACAAGAAAGATATTTCTCCCCTTCTCACCTACTCGTTCCTTTGTTCCTCCTCAAAACTCAGAAATCCAACAACCAAACCTACAACATTTTTGTGTCAGCATAATTATTGATTTCTGGACCAGAGGTACTACAGGGAATCCACGAATCTGCATGATACCCTTGAGTGCTAGATGCACTGTTAGAATCTCTCTGAATTATGTGAAAGATATATGATATCTCACATTACCAGACAGTTCCCTACTGGGTACAAATGTGAAGAGGAACATGAATCAAATGTCACCCTCTCCAAAGTCACTGGAAGTAAATTCTTTCGTCTGACTCAATAGTCACCTATTTAAAATGACAGTACTTGACTAAATTAAACCTCCCAACGATATTTTACATGCATTTGTTTTAGTGTACGTAACATACTACATCTCTAAGGAAATCAGCAAGCCTACACTAGAAGATAGGAATCTGTGAAATTCAGGTTATCCCCACCCCTCCCCAGTTTCATTAGAGCTGAATCAACTCTAACATCATAAAGCACCAAACAAAAGACCAAGAAGGACAGTCTGATACAATAACAAAATTAAACTGTTTTGCATTTTATAACTGGAGCACAATTAGATCTTTACCAATCAGTTTATTAGGGATACTTTCAAAAGCAAAGCACAGTTCTGCATTCATTTGGAAATTGAAACCAAGTTCCTAGCACAAATATGTCTTTAAAGTAGATCTACTTATAAAATTATACGGAGAACATAAAACATCCGTCGTTGTTCTCAAAGCCAATATGCATCTAAGAAAGTTTATCACTACCGTACCAATGCGAGATTTCCTTTTACCAAAAATGTTGGAAAAAAATCCTCTAACATAAATAATGTATTGAATATTACGTTCTCTTCCAAACTACTCTCCAAATACTCAGCAAGTGCTACAGGGCACGAAGAGATCCCTAGATCACAACCACAAAACCCCATTTGCTACATTAACAGGAAGAGAAAACTTGCTCCTTGAAGATGAGTGAAATTCAAGGTCACTTCTTCATTAGAAACTTTAAATAACCCTCACACTGTCCACAAGAACTCCCTTTTTAAAACGCCTCCTGTGCCACCTCCAGAATATGCGAACTCCTCTTGGTCCCATTTTCAAGTGACAAACTGTAGAAGTAATAATCAGTAGTGACTCAGCGGTGTGGCTTTGCCGCCACCTCAAGAATTACAAAAATAAGTAAGGAGTTTTAAGTATTTTCAGCACGCAAGAAGTCTTGTTTCTGTAATGGTATCTCACACAAACACACTTAAATCTTCTCAGGATAATACACGATAATTTTTCAGAATGAGTACCAGTTAAGGAAAAGGGTTTTGAAAAAAATCACAGGAAACAGTCCAAAGCTGTACAATAAATACAGTGTAATACTCCCTATGGTATTTGCTATGGAAAATACAATTAGACCTTTTCAAGCTACTACGTTAAATTCTGAGGTGAAAGACTGCAAAAAAATCCCCAGATAAATATTTCTAAATCCTATCCTCTGCTCAGACAGCACACTGGCTACTATTTTTAAAATACTTAGGTACACAAAAAGGCATGAAAAGTTATTAGCTTATTCTTGCAATCTGGGCAGCTATACTACACCGAACGATGCACGTGAATGGCAAGGAAAAAAACCAAAACCCAAACCAAAACTACTGAGACCATTAAAGAGCAGAAGGCCAAGTCTGGCTAAGTATAGAAAGCTGCATCAGCACATGAGAAATTACAGCCCACCACATTGCTAACAACCTAAAGAACAATGGCTTCATAGATCTATTCCTCCTGTAAGTAGTCTATACCTAACCTACTTTATTTTTGCATCCATACATATCCTATTCACTGTGTGTATGCACTGCAGCAGATAAAGAAAATATGGACAGTATTCTGATTTTTATCAAATCATAACATCTGACACTTGAACGGTGAGTGTTCCATAATGCCATAAAACCACTTTAATCAGCGCGTGATACCTCTATAAGTGATTTGATTACATGGTACCTAACCAGAAGGGTAAGGAGTAGAGGTTAAAGCACTTAACGGCACAGACCACATACTCAGGTAGGAGCTAAGATGCCATTAAAACTCAGTAGATCCAGCCTCCGCTTGTTGAGACAAAACTGCTTTTCCAGAAATTGAGATTCAATTCTACAACACACAAGCTTTTTCCAAATAAACTCATTTAAGTCTTTCACTGGGTTTTGACTCATTTTTCCCAGTGGAGGTATTGTAGATGTTCATATAGGTCATGTCAGAGATGGAAAACCCTGTAAAAAACCTGTGCTCAAAAAAATCTTTTGAAAATGTGTGTGGAAGAGAAGAAAGAGGAGCATAGTTTTAGTCACCTACTGGGAAAATTTATTGGAAAATACACACTCCGGATACAAAATTCAGAAACAAAACTGTGAGATCATGGTCTTTGGTTTAGGTAAGAAAAATCAAATATCCTCGTTAAGAATCGCCTATTCAGATTAATTTAGTTATGTAGGAACCTACATATGTGAATCAAAGCTGCCACGAAGGACAAAGCTTCTGTTCAGGAGAAACCCAGACCATAGCACTTTCTAGGCTGACTTGAAGCAATTTCAGTGGAAATTACTACAAAAATAATTGACATAGGGCCCAACAGTGTCTTCGGTTAGATGCAGAACATTCAGGCACTATATTTATGCAAGCGAAAAAAAAAGAATTTATTTAAGAAGAGAGATAGTGAGGGACCTAATCTGCTTTTAATCTGTTTCTACTTTATTAAAGAACGAATCTCACATCACTTCTTAAACAGGAGTCTAGTGGGTTAAAAGGAATGCTGAGATTTTAAATGAACCTCATCTAAATGAAACTTGAATAAGTTATTTTTGCTGTGGGTTTTCTCCCCCCTCCCCAATTGTTCTCAAGGTCTCCTCAAACTACTGAGTGTAGAAAATTGGCAGTTATTAAAAAAAAAAAAATCTGTTTAAAGAAAATATTTATTAGGAGTAAAGTTTTCATATTACCTATTTCTACACTGCTTAGATGATTAAGAACAAGTCAGGAATGATGCCCTCATTGTCTTGGGAAAATGGCAGTTTCTATGGACTAAGCCTCACTAGAGAAGAGTACCTTCTGAAGGATTTTTTTCTTGAAAAGATATTAACATTTTAATTGAAATAAGCATACTGTGCTTTGCTACCAGCTCTAATTTTCCTTGCAATATAAACAAAAAATTTGTGGTATCTTCAAATCTTTTTCTTTCATATCCATGCCTAGAAAACACATGAAATTAAACAGCTAGACAGCATCCCCAAATTTATTTTAGGAAAAATAATCATTACTCATTTAATATCACCTTTTGCTCCTCTAAACTATGCTGCTATTAGTACCACAATTCAGAAGAAATTAGTCCCTACATTAGCTATCTGTAACTATACATTTCCTCAGCTGGGCTACACAGTTTAGTCTTCTACCATATCTGTTAGCAATACTGTACTTACATATGCTTTTAGCCACAACATAATTATATTTAAGGCAAACGATGGCAACTGAATAACTATAAAAATTCAGTCTCACAGGGGGCACTATGTGAACAGAGTCCCAGCTCCTAGGACCAAGGTCACTTACGAATGAGCTTAAAGCTGAAGTGTATAATCCCACTGACTTCAGTGGAGATAGTTCTGTGCCTTAGGCTAAATAGATGCTTAATGCCCCACTGAGACGCTTTCACAGCAAATTCTTGAAGCACTGAACAATTCCTGTTTCCCAAAGGAAAGATGTCTTTTTTCTAAGTACTCTTTGATACAGTAGTAATGTATTTCCCACAAACTAGCAAACATGTATATCTACAAATGAGTAAGGAAATAGAAGAGATCTGAATCTATAATGAACTTTAAAAAAAGTAATCAAAGGGATAAGTGGTAAATGTAAAACATGCTGAATCATCCTTGATACAGATAGGAATTTGAATAGAACAGTAAACGCAGTGACCTAAATCCTGTTGAGATATCAAAATTTCAAATATATTTTTGCAGCAATAAATATAGGGACAATTCATCCCCACACATAATTAGAAAGCAGGCTGATCTCCAAGGAGTTCTGCCGACTCCAGAATGCCTAACCTATAATTTATAAAAACAACTAGCGTTTATTTAATAATCACGGTGATTCTATTCTACCACATAAGAAACAAAATAGCCTATTGGGAGACAGCATTCTCCATTATTATACCAGTAAAAACCTGGCAAACTTAACTAATGTCTCAGTTGTGTGGACTTTTAAGCTTGGATGCAAGCAAGACTTACCATCTTTGACGTACAAGTTTCAAAATATAGTTACCTGAATACACTGTTACCTGAAATCAAGAACTAAGTGAAGGTTGAAAAGATACAGGCTGTCTGCATCGTACCTCAATATGAGACTTGAGCAAGAATGTAAAGCAGAAAGAAGCCCATCAAAATACATTTCTTTAATAGAAAGCAAACAGAACTAGGTCAAGAGAAGGACTAAAGATGAACAAGTAAGATTTTTTTTTTGCACGACACTGCTAAAATGAGCTGGAATCTGCAAAAGAAGGAACGGATTTTATAGGCTAGAGCTGCACTCATAATAAATCCAAATGTCATCTAAGATAACATAGGCTCCTGCATATTCCAGGAAAGTACAGAAAGATTGTTAGGAAAGAAGAGAGAAAAGACATGCTAAATGTGACGGGGCGGGGGCAGGCAAAACCACTTCACTTGTATTTAAGAAGAAAGTTACACAACTGTAAGTGTCTTCTTTCACTTATAGTTACAAAATCTGGGAAATAGAAATTCTCACACTGGAAGAAAGCTCAGCCTTTTCTGTCATCTCCTCTGGCCTCACTGCATTCCCTTTGCCACCCTTGTAGCACCTGCCACTGAGCTGATTCAATGGCTCATTATTCCTGTATGCTAAGAGAAGAAATCCTCAGGAGCTTTTCTTGCAGGTTAGAGAAGAGTGCGGCTATTGTGAGCCTAGATATACCACGTAACATACCTCTCCCTCACTTCTTACCCATACTCTGTGTTTGCTGTGGGGAACAAGGGGAGCCACGCACACAGCAAGCATGCTTGTATTACGGAGAGCTCCTGCTTATGAACCCTACAGCCTGAAGAACGCACTCCTGGATTTCATTCAACCTGTTGATTTCTTTTCAGAATAGAGGAACAGAATAATACTTCTGCTGGTATCTGAAAGCTAGGAGAGTTTGAAAAATTCTTTTAAGCTGCTTGCCATATATCATTCTAAACCAAACTTAAAGCAACTTCATTCCAAAGTATGTTATTTTTCCCAGAAGCTAAAGGTGAGATTTTCCCATGCCATTTTTCCTTCTTTCCTCTATTCATTTCTTGTCCCCTTTCTATTTACCCCTACTGTATAGTATTGGTGATAACTCAGTGTCAAAGGATCACAGTACGAGATTCCACAAAAACTCAGTGCAAGGCGATGCCTTTTGCCTGGTGAACCTCCTTCCACAGCCAAAACCACCCCTTCAAGATGCGCAATGATACAGTCACCGGTTTCTCCACGTAACTCCACACAGCTCTGCGCAGCCCGTCTGTGAATACACGCGTGCTGTATTTGCAAACTGAGGGGCTTTGGTTGAAAATCCTCTGAACCAGGAGCTATTTGCATTTAATCTAATACACGCTGACAAGATGATGGTTAAGTAACGTATCTATGTCATTCTAGCCTAAAAACCATAATTTACAAGCACATCGTGTCAGTAATGTTATATTAAGAAGCATAAAGAATACCTTTTCCTGAACCCCCAAATCCTGCAAAAATCTCCAAACGAGTCAAACAAACAAATTAAAGATTGAGTAGGGAAGAAAACAATGAAATTGAACCTAGAAATAGAGTTATTCCATGTTTTATTCATGAAGAAAATGTATTAGAAATACAGAGGCTTGTCAAAACTATTTTCTGTGAAATTAACAGTTTTGGGAAAAAGCACAAAAATAATATTACAACACAGCTGTACTTTCATTTTATCTGCTGCCTGCTTTTCAACCTCTAAATAAGTATATTTTTACAGTAAACTGCTTTTTTATGAAGAAAAACTTCCGTGAGAAAAAAATTGGTCAAGTCAGGAAGATCTTGAACAGGTTAATCATGTTGCCTGGGCTTTCAACAGTCAGCAAAATCATAATCTATTATAATAAAGAGAAGTTTACTACCACCACTTCATTTTTTTTTCATAAGCATTTCTCAGGCCCTAGCGCCTCTCTGGTTTCCTTAACCTTTGCAAAGTCACCACTTTAATCCTTTTTCCTAAAAGATATGTGAACTGGGTTTGCAGGGCTGGAAATATTTAGAGAGGGGAGAGAAAATGAGCGCGTTATCCATCCTGCAACCAAAAAGCACTACACTCATTTACTATCAATTTTCTGTTTTATTTCTCACCCTTGCAAATTCAGCAGTTACTGCGTTACAAACAAAACCTGCCACTATTCTCAAAAGTTGGGTGTGAGGAATTAAAGGATTTAAAACCCTGAAACAGCTCGAAGAAATGCCTTTGGTTTATCAGGTACATTTTACATTCACGTATGTACTACTACTAGGCACGTACATTTATGTACATGCTACTTTCAGCACATACACACAGCACCACGGGCTGAGGGATGCCACACAGGGCCTTTGCCTCCAGCAGCTCCAGGGCTGGGGAGACCCCTCCTGCCCAGCCACAGGGGCTCAGTCGGGAGGTTTGTGCTCCAGCCTAAATGACACTGCTGCCGCTTGCCCGTTTGCAGCTTCAACCACTAGCAAAAACGAGCTCATATGCCAGAGACACACAGACACGCACAGGATGCTGACGTGGCCGGACACACAGACTGCCGCAGACAAGGCACTGCCTGCAACAGCACCTATGTACAGGACTTGCATAAAACGCAAGCACCGACAGCCAGGTCCCCTCCTCCTCTTGGGCTGGTGAAGACTGAAGGTCACTAGCGAAAGCACACGCCTCCCCACTCTCTGAATTCACACGCACATTCATGGATCCTCCAAGTACTAGCACAGCCCCTCTGTCTGCCCGGCACCCCTGCCCGCATCCCAGCCCCTCTTACCTCTTATGATAATCCTCCGCTTTAGTAACTGCCTATTTTATTGGCAGCTTAAGTGATCTTAACACCATACTACTCACCACAACTAAGTGCAACCTCTTTTCCCCAGGATGCAATGCACTGCCTGCAGGAATATGCTGATTCTTCTTTTTTGGTGCAGATGTGAAAGAATTTCAGTTTCACCATTGTTTGTGGCGAAAGAGAAACTTCTCGTAGAGCAAGATTCAAGGAGCTCTCAAATTACCCATTCATCAGACTATGCTCCTGCAAGTTGAGAAGCCTTCATTGGCAATCAGCTTTTCACAGACTAATGCATGGTTCAGCAACTCTTTAAATATCAAACTGGTAAATGCTTAGTTCTCTGAAAAAAGGAAAATGATCCGGAAACACATACATTCAGTGTAATATCAATTTGTGCATAACTTGCCACTTGCAGATCCATCAGTATATATGTTATCCATCCTGCAACAGACCACTTCTTGCTTGCTCTCAAAAGTGCATTCTGAGTATTCTCAACTGCAACAACACTTTCCTTTAAATCTTAACTGGAAATAGACTCTCTCTCCTAAAGATGTTACAAAGTTATGGAAACAGAGGGAAAAAAACCTAAACCCCAGTCAAACTGATGTTATCCTCAGTAGGCGTAATGAATGCATTGTCTTTTGCAGAAGCTACTGGAGTGGTGGCAAGCAGGTGCTTTGACAAACTCTCATTTTAAATCTGTTCCTGACAGTAAGGGTTGCATGGAAGAATTTTAAAATCAGGTGTGTGAGAAGGAGATGGCCGGGCATTATTCATTTTGGGTCAGATTGAACAATCCTAAAATAAGCCTAAGTACAGAAGGTAAAACCAGAAGATTTCTTCAAGGTCACCTTTCAGAGTTTATCTCAAATGGTTTCTTTGGCAAAGAGAGGTGTACGATTTTCTTCTTACAACATACTACAGAAAACTAGCTAAGCTTTACAATCCAAAAGCACAGACTTCTTCTAGGGGTCTCCAAGAGGCCAAAACATTCTCAGAAAGCCCATGTACCCCTGGCCTATCTCCAAAGCATTTGCTACTTATTGACCCCCCCTGCCTAAAGCTGGAACTAGGCTGCAACAGATCTCAGGGCTTACTTACCTGCATCGCATTTATTTGTGAATTTCATCCCCCTCAAAGGAAGTTGGAGATAAAAACAGAAATAAAAATCGTCAAAATCCAAACAATATTAAGTATTTGACAGAATCCTCACAGGGACAAAAGAAGGGACAACAGGCTCTCTCATCACAAGAGGCTCGGGTACAAGACATACAACAACAAAGTCAACTAATATTTTCAAACACTACATCAGATATGACCCGATCTTTGAGTAATGATGGATGGTAGGTACAATTTTTGAAAGATTTAAAAAGTAATTTATTTTTGAGCCCAGGCTTTAGTTGATGAGTATGAGGTTTTTGCATTATTTTTTTCTTCCTGTTATAAAGAAACTTGTGTTTTGCTTTGGCATTTTTTCAGCAGAAGGAAAGACAAAAACTACAGGACCAGTAACAGTAGTGGACACACCAGCAACAGCAATGGTAGCGTCTGCTCCACTTCCTGGAATGACGTATGAAGAAGCACAAAATATAATATCATTGGCCTCTAAAGACTGTAGTCTTTAATAACTCTAGTTATTAATGCAGCTCCATCCCAATGGTATTCTTGAGTATCTCTGAAACTTTAATGCCAAATCCCCGTGACTACGGGAGTACCACTTTCTACATACTACAAGTAAATGAAGTGACTAGCCCATGGTAACACTGGAAATCTGCATCAAAGAACCCAGCTCAACCCAGGAGACCTAGACTCAAGTTTTAACTGTCAGACTACCCTTCCTTTTTTTACCTAAGAAAGGAGCTACAAGGATCCCAGAGATAAATACTTCAAAATGTCAAAAGCCATCACTAATGCTTTCTAGACACACACAGTTTCAGTCTGACCTCGAAGTAGGATCGTTGCAGAAGTTGTATGGAAGGTGCAGTTGTTTTTATATAAACTGAGTTATGGCTGTTCTGCAGAATAATTGTGAGTTCATAATTGTCCCTCTTAGTCCCTAAATCTCTTGGTTGTACTCACGGAAAACTGAGAAGAAACTGCATGCTCCTCTCATAAGTTCTCATCACATTTCCATTTTGGCAAGACATCCAGTCCAGATCTTTGTAATCTCACAAAGCAGGCCGGAAAAGCAGCACTTGGCACCCTACTTAAACTTTGCCATCTAAAAATGCAGAATTGCTTTAAATAGGATGGTATGCTTTGATTTGTCATAATGTTTATTATTGCATTTATTTTCTGCCTGCAGATATTATTAAAGAAGATGTTTGATCCCAATATATGTATAAAATCAAAGGAATGAAGAAAGGAAGTATGCCTAATTTAACTACTGTCCTGGTTCTTTCAGTAAATGATGGCTGAGCATACCAATATGAATAAGGATTTGTAACTAAATGTCACACTATAATTATGAAAGAGCAGGAAATTGAGATACAGACTCTGATTCTAATTGCTCCATGATAACCATACAAATGCATCTCACTCAGTATTCTTTCATGACCCTGGAGTTCAGGACTGTACGCTTTCACCCTTCTTGTCTATTTATGAAGGAAAAACCTCTTGGCATCAAAATTATGGCTGTGGTGTTCTGTGATGCTGATCTTCTAACTGCTCCATTTAACTGAATAGGATTTACAAGTATATATCATTAATAAAACTTGTATCAGCCGGAAAAGAATCTAACTTATATAACATATCAGTCCTTCACCCCTCTCCACACCAAAAAAAGAGCTAAAAATACTAATTTGCTCAGGAAACTGAGTATTTTCCTTGATCCACTGAGAATACACAGCACAGGCCAGTTATCTTCAATATCTCAGACACATTTTAAACATATTCTGAGGGAAGCACAGCTAGAAGCTAGTGTTACATGTCTCCTGCGGCTCATCAACTAGGCTCGTTCACAAGTCAACTTTTCAGATAAAATACAATAAGAGAGTTTTAGGATAAAGTTCAATTGGTAGCAGTTCTGTCTGGGTTGTGGTTTTTTCACCTCAATTAAAATTTGGAATAAGATTACACTACTCATTTACATAACTTACAGAGCAGAAACAGGACTCTCAATTCAGTACTTCCTTTCCAGAATATGGACCAGTGCGCTCCAGGATGCTGGAGGACTAACCTTATATTAGTCTATGATTTCTATTTAGTTTTATTCCAATTGAATACTAACTTCTTCTCTAGTCATTATTTCTTCTTGTCCTTACTTTCAGTAAATTAAGCTTCAAGACTCCTAATAACACGCCTAACCACAAGAGTGCAACGTGGTTATAACAAAAATATGCTCTTTTCATTTGATAATGCTACCTATTCTTTCACTGCAAAGCCTGCAAAAATCCCTTTCATCTGTGCTCAGTGCTCTTTCAGAAGCTGTAGATCATGGTTAGAAGTTTAGAAGACAACAAGTTTTATTTCATTTCCCTGGAGACCTTAAAGTTACTCCATTACTGTGTCAGATTTATTAAACAATACTTCAGGGGAAAATGTGTAGCTTAGTAGAATAGGTCGTTCTGAAAACACAAAAATCCCTCTGTTTCTAACTTTTCTAGCTACGGAGAAACTAGTTGCATGTGACTCTCCACTCCATACTTCAAAGCCACGCTAGAAGTCAGATGTATGCATGAAACCAGGCTGGCCACAGTTCTGGCTCGTGTTGCTCTCACTTCATGACAAGAAGTTTCAAGGAGGGAATAGCAGGCATTTATTCAGTGAGTCTTTTTCCCTTACGAAATTAAAAACTAACATGAACTTCCCCTCTTAATTGTTATTAGGATATCTATATAGTGATGTAATTAATGTAGTGAAGTCACACATCATTTTTTGTTACGTTCATTATTGTGACAGTGTGCTCCGCCTGTGCCCCCCCCCCCCCCCCCCCCCAACCTGACCTTTATGTCCCGTAACCCTGCTCAAGCGATAACCACCAGTGGCAGTCGTAATGGATGCATCTGGACATGATGGCTGCATCCGGCTCAAAGTGGATTCGGTAGACAGGTAACAACACAACAGCCAAGGCTAATTTGAGCAACGCGCCCACCTAACCACACTGCTGGTCAGTGTCCGACTCAAGCCAAATTTGGAAGAAACTAGTATCTGTGGTCGGTATGCAAATATGACTACGAGTCAATCATCTTACCCCCATAAATAATGATCAGCCCAAAAGCCCTTTGAGCTCTCCTGCACGGCAGTGGGCTGCACAACAGGATCTCCCCTTGAGGAGGGATGCCTCTCAAGGTTACGCCTGCTGCAGAGATGCCTTACTCCTCGATATTGAGAGATTCCTTGCCGCAACAGATCCTTGGTAAGTGACTAATAGCTTGCTAAACTTTGTGAGCTTCGCTAAGATTGTATCTTAGATTCATTTGGCACATATAATCCTTTAGACATAAACCGTTGACCAAGGCTGGGACTGTTTGGATCCAGACCCACCTAGACTCCTCTAAGGGAAGGAGTTTAGAACACAAGGGGGTCCTCTCTCAACCTCGTGACTCAACAGGAGGGTCTCCCTAACAGTTTTGTCTGACCCTGTCCTCTATGCAGTAAATAATCAAGTGTACCTTGCCATCGAATCTTGTTAAACCACTGTCGCATTTACTATCAAACTTTGTTAAATTGCTGGCTTATATCAATAAACATATTGCTGCTTCTCTCTCATGAGTGAAGTGCATCACTCCAACCTTGACAATTACTAGTATTGCTTACTTTTTTATCTTATTGTCCAAAATCTGTAGTGACAATGCAAGATGCTACTGAGCTAAATAATCTGCGAACCTCCTTTTGGCAGAGACAAAAAGCTCTTTGTTACTTTACCATCACAATCTTTATTTTGTTTGAAACCTGTAAACATAAACTGAAGTGTTATTACACATTTCAAGCAGAAAACTGAAGGGATGCTGCCCTAGTTTAACCTGATCTGTAACATATACATCTCTAAAGGTGGCATTTGGGAATGGTGAAGACTTCAAAAGAGCTCAAGGAGGTGGGTGCCCAGTTCCAATTAAAAATCAAAATATGTCATTCTTTTTAAACACAGAAACATGATTTGCTGCCAACAATACATTAATGAGTAAAGCAATACATTCAAATTACCTAAGTATCTCTTCTCTGATTCTAAGCAGTTGTCTGACAAAAATACATAGTTAAGATCTTTTTTTCCTATTCTCTATTTAAAAGCAAATTAAAACCACTGAAAAATCTGCTTTCCTTGCACTGACAAACACAAATGGATTACATGCTTTGTCAGACTCTCAGAGACAACTTCTGCTCGGGAGCAGGTCTGCTTTGTTAGAAATCTCAGGAAAAACATCCATCAAGTGGTATTTGCCCCTTTTGAGTTTCTGTGCTGGTGCCACTGTCTTACAAAATGAGAAACCCAGACAACAGCAGTGCTAGTGCCAGAGCTCGCTGCCCACGCTGTCCTCCATAGAAACTGATGCCGACTCCAGGCTTCTGACAAGAGCCACCCTTTGGCTGGCTGAGGGCCGGCCCCGGAGCCAAAGGCACCCTGCAACACCCCTGCTTCAGGCACACCAACAGCTAACGCTTTTGGTTTCAATGAATCCCAGCTGATCCACCCTAGCTGAGGAGCTGGCTTTTGGAGTTTTGCTGCCAAAACACATAGTATAATTTATAAACACAGCATATTTTTTTATTCCCTTATTACATTTAGATGATGTTCCACATTTCAAAAGCAAGCAAATTTATTTCTGTTTTACAGTTTCTAACTACCTGTGTTAATGACCCACTACCAGCACTGAATTTTTTTGTACTTTTTCTTTAATAGCATTTTTATTTCTCCCACTCCTGGTCCAAAAAAAAAAAAAAAACCAACACAAAAAAAAACCCAAAACACCAAAGGGGTTTCAGCTCAGCACTCCTACCCTCCATTAAAAAATTAATAAAAATAATTAGTACATTTAATTAATAGACACAGGAGGAGCTCCAAACCCACAACAGAATTTTCACACAGCTTGTTCATCACATTCAAAATAACTCAGCAACTACCTAATTAATATCACTGGGTCATTACACCAACACTTTAGTTTGGCTGGGTACTGATGGCAATTGATCCACAGGCTATCTGGATTTAAAAGAAATACAGTAAAAATGCCTGACTTTTACTGTCTAAAAACCGTGCACTGCATTTTTGTTGGTGAGGCTGCTAAACCTAATGTATTTATGTTACTAAAAGATCATAATCTGAGTGTAATTTGACATTTAAATATGTTTAAATTGTGCATCCATCTCAAAAACTATTCTACTTCTATCTTGCCCTCAGAAATTTGCAAAACTCATACAGTAATCTGTCAAATTAATAATTATTTTTTTAATGAAAAAACAAATATTTATGTTGCGATAGAGTACTCTACCCCAACACACTATGTTTTGTATCTCACTAATGTGCACTAAATAAAAACTACCTAATACAAACACATGACAAAGGTTAGAGCCCACAGTTTTCAACCACTTCACTAAGATGTGCCTCTCCCTGCTCATTAGTGACAGTGCTAAGCAGACACTATACCACAGCATTACATTTTAAACATAAAGAGCATCTACTTTATAACTATTTTTCCATTTTTTATTAGGTATACACAAGCAAGTAGTACATCGTAAGAGTAATACTAACATCAGAATTCACATGCTCATTCCTTTCAATTATATTAACACAAAGCTACACCAAGAACAGGTCCTTCTTTCTCAACATCCACTAATAGAAGAAAATATATATAGGGCACATGAGAGCCATTGCCACCATGTCAAAAGTCATTTTGTCACATCACGTATAATCTTTTTCATTTATAAACTTTGAGCCAGTACCAAAGCACATATTACACCACATACATAGAATTAAGCACACACTTAAAGCTTCTAACAGAGATAGTCTTAAGTTAGGTTTGAACAAATTGTGCCCTCTCTCTGAAAGTGTTTGTTTTTTTAAGAGTTGAACAATATTTAGATGGATGCTAAAGTACACTTTCCTATTTCCACTTTTAATTCATTTTCTAGCAAATAAGACAAATAACTTCATTTCTGAAATACGCTGGGTGAAATAACTATGCTTTACATGTACGTTGGATCACTGCTTTACAGATGAGGCTGAGGCATTAAATCCAAAATGGCTAAAGCTCCAGCCGAAGACAAATCTCTTCTAAAAATTACGGCGAGCTACTTTATTCAAAACTATTCAGCAAGCATTCAAGCAACAACATGATGGATGCGGCAGGCCAGTCCGGGTACACAGCTAATCAATATCGCACTCGTGAATAGTCACTGCGTAGTGTGGAGCCTGATGTGGAGATGACACGCACATGTGCTTAATATTCAGTACCATGAGCAGTCCCCGCGACTTCAGCCAGACCACTCGCTACAAATCCGAGCTACACACATACGTCTTTGTAGAAAGATGCAGGGGCACCGGTTTTATGACACCTATCGCAAACAGTTAAGAAATGACAGAAGACCTTGGACAGCTATGCCTTTGTGAACTTTTAGAAAAGGCTACTATTTACCGGAGTCATGATTTAATGACAACACTAACCACACAAACCCAAGTGTTTGGTTTTTCAACAGGCTATGGCACAACACAAGCATACAACTCACCCACATTAATGTGCATGACTTGAATAAATTCCCCACTGCTTATATCACTGAATATAAAGGTCTTCCTTATATATTTGAGTAATCAATACCTGGAATCAAATAAGTCATGTTTCACCAGGGAAAAAGAAAATGAATGAGATTAAATTAATGCTGTCACTTTCTATGAACCGGCAATGGTTTCCCGCTACAGAAACCACTAACGTCATTATTTTACAACAGGAAATCAACACTGTAGCATATTTTAAAAGTCTAATTTACTTAGAGTAATAAAAAGGCACCCTCAGGGCTGATCATGTATGTCATATTATGCTTAGTTTTAAACATTCCAGCTTAAGAACAGTTTGCAAAAATCTCAGCAAATCAAGTTGATTAATATTTTGCATTTGTATGCAGTAGTGCTCTCCACTCACCGAGTACCATATAAACATTATTTTATTAAATTTCAAAGCAATTGTGTTAGGTGGGATAATAAAATGTCTCTGTCTTACATTCTTTAGCTCATCAATACAGCCTTTAAAACAGAAGCAAAAGTAGCAAATTAATGCAGTAAACTCACTTACAGAGAGAAGGTCAGAAATGAGGGAATTCCAGACTTCTAAAGCCATGCTAAGACTAGCAGGGCACAGAAACCTACATTCAAAGCAGAAGCATCTACATAAGGTTTGCAGGTATCTTCTTATCTTCAATTGTATGGTTAGAGAAAAAGTTCGGGATATTTTTTAATTTCCTAGTACTCAGCAGGGTTCATAGTGCTTTTTTGCAAGAACCCCATTTCATGGGGATGCTGCTGGAGGGCAACCAGCTCATTAGGGAAAAGATGAGAGGACAGGACAAGAACACAAGTAAAAAAATGAGTTGGAGTAATAAATAAAAACAATTGCAAACAATAAAAGAGGTAACAGATCTTTGTCTCTTTCTCCTTTCTAGCTCTGTATTTTAATTAATGCAGTGTTCCACTCTCTGGAACAATGTCTCCTTGGCTGCCAATTGGCTCCTAGCTCCTCTTTTAAAACTCACTCCTTAATACCCATTTCTCCCAGAAATTCTTCCAATAGTATCTTATTTTCTCTTCATAAATGCTCACTAAAATTATGGTAGATCAATACAATACAATTATTTTGTTAAATTATTATTAGATTGTCAGCTTCAGCAGAAAGTCAAAAAGACATATCCTCACCTAGCAAATATTATTCTTTTCGACCACAGCAGCTAAAAAACAGAAGCTGTTGTAAATCGAGCCTTAACTAACAGGAGTCTCCTAAAAGTCTGGAGTTCTTAACAGTAGTTAAGAGACTTTCTCAATTTGCCATTAACCAACCCATCAACTGTATTTAACAACTGTGGCACTACACTTCAGAATTGCTATGTTTCAATGATACAGCTTGCTGCATACAGCCTCCTGACCAAGGAATAGTTTGTGATATTCGAGTCAAAGATGTGATGTTATCACTCATATTCGTGTAATTTGTCATTTTAGAGATTTTCGTAGGCTCTTGAAGAATAGGAACCTGCCTGATTCATTAGTTATCCCACCATAACAGCCGAAGAAAGAACTGAATTCTTTTCCAATTACACCTCTTCATATTTCAACGTATTCGTTAAAATACTGAATGGAGCTTCTCTTGGAACATTTCCCCCTATAGTAATTCCCCACAGAATTCCTTATAAAAAGCCAAAATGGGGCACAAGTGAATTGTAATATGGTTCTAGGACTGATGGCCTTAACCAAATAAAGGCTATAATCAGCGTCAGTATGTAGAACATCCACAGGATTTTTATTGCACTACAAATAGTCACAGTAGTGTTGATAACTTTGACTTCCAGAAGGGAATAATTTTAAGATTTCCACACAAAAAGCAGCATTTCGTGTCATATTTTTATACTCATAAACACCTTCATTTTGATAACACATCTAGAAGCACATGCATTAACTCCCGGTTGACTTCAGTACGATACACGTGAGAATGTCAGATATGCAGATCCCTTTCAAGTATTAGAGAAACATAAGGAACTTGTTAGGAACATAAATAAATATTGCTACAAAACTGCTTAAATATTTAAAGCTGACATAACACAGGTCTGAATCCTACATACAATGGACAGCATGTACCAACAGGCTCACAAATCTGTACATCTGGGATTGTCTTCAATGATTTTTGGTGAAGCAAGCCATAGGTAAACTATCAAGCCCATCATCTTAAAGAAACCTTTACAAAGCGTGCAACAAACTGGCTACTAGCAAATACTATGGAAAATCACCTACTCTTGTTTTCAGGCTGGTCACATACTGAAAGAATTAAGTAGCCCCCTGGTTTTATTCAAATTCAATTAGAATAACAAATTCTACCATAACAGTACTGGCTCATCCTCAGTGTGTAGTCTGTTGTCTTCTTGTTTATGAAGGGGGCGAGACTAAAGATCTTTTTAAAAACATATATTGCTTCCCAATTATTTGCAATAGCTTATATGCGCATGCCCAGAAATATGATCACTTCCAATCTGATGAGCTTACACAAGTTTAAAGCTCCACATTAAACCAGTTGTATATCTTGAACATGATCACTCGATCACTTCTGTATTCCAGTGCTTATAAAAGACATTGCATCAATACCATTTGATAATGCATTTTAATTGAAGAAGTTTAGAAGAATTCTATTTAGGTTTGAATGGAGAGGCCTATTGGAGAAAACAAACAAGCCCAAAAGTGAAAACAAAGAATGGATTCATTTGGAATTACTAAAAAGAATTTTGGTTGAAAAGTCTTAAATCCTGGAAGTGGGCCACAGCTTAATATAGCAATCAGAAAAGCAACTTGTCAAAAATGTTTAGATGTCAGTATCTAACTCTAGGGCTTTATGTACTTCAGTGGTATGCAAATACTAAAAGACACTGAAAATCAAGCCTCTTATCTCAATATCTTAACATGAATTAAGATGACAACTTACAACCACCCACATCTAAGCATTTTGTGCCGGGTCCTAACCCAGTATAAAGACATCAACTTTTTTTGGTGAAATTGTGTCAACTTATACTGTGCCAGGTCCTAACCCATTATAAAGACATCAACTTCTTTTGGTGAAATTGTGTCAACTTACACTGCGGCTCTATCCTTCCAACTCTTTCTTCTAACTGAATGACTCAAAAACAACAGCGACAACTAGGCAAATCCTAAATTTTTTGCAGCTAGACCCACCACCAAACAAATAAATCAAAGAGCAAATATTAATAAGATAAACACCTTTGTGTTTAAAGACGATGTGTATACTGCAACGAGTGTCTCTATGTTACTGCTCAGAATAGAAATGGCCACCATTCTTCAAAGGGCAGTGTAGATCTTTCTGTTTTAAAAGTATCTCATTTGCTCTGCATAATGAGCCAAGAGTAGAAAGATTATGTGTCATATCACATCTCCATCTTAATTACTTTTCTATCAAGTATAATGTCATTTAGGCATTATGATCTTAGCTGTTCCAGAAGCTGCTACAAATCTTTATAATAATATACTGGACATAACTTTTCCATCACTGTTAATTCAGTGCGTTATAAAAAAAAGGAGGAAAACACAGGTGAGGCCAAGTGCAACATGTTAGGGAAGTTTATTTAGGGAAAATGGTTCTGCCAGTAAATTTGTTTCCAACAGGTGCAGGGAATGAACAAGTCTAAACACTATGATTTCTGATAAAATGCGAGTGTTCATTTTTGAAGCTTGTTGACCCACGTTTCTTCACCCATGAGTTGACTTTCTGTAACCAGTTAATAGCATTATTCAGTACTGGTTAGAAAGGCCCTTTTCTGTGCAGTTAATTTGTTGCATCCTAGCTCCCAGTAATTTAGGGAACTATGTTCACGCACATATTGCTGCTACAACCCTCCACACTCTCTGGCTATTTTGTTTTCTACCAAATAAAACAGAACAGATGTTTTATCCTATAAGTAGATTTGCAAACAGGTTTAAAAAGCACAATACAATGGTTAAATAGAATTATCATAGACATAGTTCAGATATATTCACAGAATGATCATACACAGAACATGTGAAACAGGAACATAACTCAAGCAGTTTATCTGTAACCATTGCTAAATTTGCATCAAAGGAGGGACCAGAACTGAAGATGGTGCACACCGGCAGGCACATGTCTCAAACCCACTTCCACACAAGTCTGCATAAATGTGCACTATATGTACCTACGTGGCTGGATGGAGAAAGAGGGGTCAGAAAACAGCAGGTAAAAGAGAGGGTGATAATTACTCTTGTTTCAAAGCATGTCACTGCCATAACAGAGTATCACAACAGAGTACAAACTCAGAGCTCTACCTGTGATCAAGTACAAATCTCACGTACGTTTCGAGTCTCTCCGAATCCTGTGGAGTTAGCAGGACTTTTCCTGTTCATGGACTAGGCCCTACGCTGTCCCACGTCACAGCCAAAGGACATGCAGGAGCCACAACTTACCAAGACCTTGCATAATCCTATTATAAAATCGTTCTGAACACACCATGAGCTGACCTTGGTTATTGCTATTAATCAAGGCAGTGCAACAGTGCACTGCACCGTGAGAGAAAGGATCAAGTTACATTCATGTCTCAAGTCAAACCTCCTTTATTTGAAGCATATTATTCTGGCGCACACAAAACGGGATCGCAATTATATCAGCAATGGTCTTTTTGGTAACCGTCTGGGGTAGGCAGCAGTCATTTTAAGTATCTAGAAAACCAGATGGGTCTGCCCTTGGTGCTGGAATTCTTCTGTAGCTGTAGAAATCACTTCCATTTCATAACTGACCATACGAAGTCCAAATGCAGTGTAAAGAGTATTTTTCTGTTAAATGGCAAACACATTTAGAAATAACACTACAAAATGCATACTGCTCTTCCCCTTCCAAGAAAATGACTTTTTTATTTCCAAGTAATTGTACTGAATACATTTACTTTCTATTTCTAGAATAATAATACCTTGCTGAAGATATTCAGTATTTGTCTGACTTACCAGAACGATGGTGATGTTCTTCTAGGAAATCCATGTCGAGCATTAGGTCATCTTCATCCAACTCACAGGAACCCAAGTTATTCAAAACATCCTAATATATTAAAAAAAAAAAAAAAAAAAAAGAAAGAAAAACAAAAAGAAGCATTTAGACAGATGTGTTAACCAAAGTGCTGTACACAAAATAATAAGCAATCAGATCTGGGAAATACATTTAAGTAGGAGCTATAGAAAATTTTTCTGCTAACATTGGACCAGTGAGAAATTGTATGAAACAGCTGTCCGAGTAGAAATGTATTTGTCACCATTCTCTGTTTTCACAGGATCTCGAATATTTAAAAAAAAACAAAAAAAAACAAAAAAAAAACCCAAACCACAGAGGTACAAGTAATATCATCTATATAACTCTACTTTTTTTTGTACTTTTCAAGGATGGTTTTGTGTCTTTCCAACTATAATCATAACTTTTTATGAAGCATAAAAATGTTATTTTTAGCACAACATGAAAGTATCAGTACTTGTTTTTCATTAAATTTTGGAATTCTAAGCACTGCCTGCCCTTACCAATATACTCTGAAGAGAGATTTACTGTTCTATTTATCCAAGGGATAAAAGAGACACAAATTTAGGATAAGCAGGAAATTCGGGCACAACTGACCAAGTCATGAATTTTTAAGTATTAAGGTGGGTGGTAAAGGCTTACATGGACAGAGAAGAAAGCCTGACTGTGAAGTGGAGCTGCTTAGGTCCCCACTCCCTTTTTGTGATTCATTTTGTTTGCCAAGTTTTAACCACAGACTGAAAAGGCAGGT
>NW_008825271.1:2217844-2234068 GCF_000699105.1 Pygoscelis adeliae
CTACAGGATTAGCTTCTTGGAAGATAAAATGACTAATTATGCCTCAGGTAAACATCTTTACTCTGTAAACTCTGAGTACAGCAATATCACTATTTAGGCTTCATTTGGGGTCATGAAATGGCGTTCAGCCCAGCCTTTGCAAAGCCCTGCCTGGACAACCAGCGCCTGCAGCCAGACACAGGAATGACAATCAGTCTCAGAAGAGACACAGCACCAATGGGGGACAGAGCCGCGCACAGGGAGCCATGGCTGAAGAAAGCCTCTCCCCTCTGCCATCCAGGGAGAAACAGCAGCAGGGAGAAGGCAACGCGCACCAGGACAGTTCATTTCTTTCTTGTTCCCTGTTCCTCTGCTCACCACAGGCAACTTTGGAAAATGAAGCGATGAGGCAACTGTCTTCTCTAGGCCCTACCAACCTAAAGTTGCTATACTCAATGTATTAAAAGAGAGATTCATTCTCCATTTTTTTCCCCATGTATATTTTATTCGATGGTCATTTCTTTTGACCTGATAATATGATTTTCTCCACAGTCACCAACATTTAATCAAAGATAATTCATGCATTCTCCAGCTGGCATTTTGTTTGCAAATCTACAAGTGATATTGCAAAAGGCTTAATTCTTCAGTCCATTCACAGGCAAAAAAAAGTCAGTAGATCCTGCATGAGGTGCTGGTACCCCATACATCTCACATGCTCCCAACACAAATGTAACCCAGAGAACACGGGAATTCAGTGCGAAGTTTTTTCCCCCCATAATAGATGCCAATTCCTTTTCACACAACCTACACTTATTCAACCCTTTTGAGTAACTATTTCTTCAAATTCTGTTTTCTACTCTTTCACAAACACCACGCAGGCAACACAAGGACTTTCTTGCATTCTTTCCCTGACTTACCATCCGCACAAGAAAACCTCTTCTGAGATACAGAACCCGCTGCTAATGCTGTTACTATATTTACAGATGCCAAGCACAGAAAGTGACAATTGTCAAGTGCAGAGACCTCCAACACAAGCAGTGAGCAGTGTTGTACAGAAGAAAATTACACATCACCTGAACATTACAGTGACATCAAACACACTACATCTTATTCCCTCTTATCTTAACTCAAAGGGCTGCTGACAAGCCTTCGTCATAGTGACTGTTTCTTTCCCTCATGCTTACAAAATGTAAACATTCAATAATCAAATTATTTATTACTATACAGTACAAAAGCATAAAAATAAAACACTAAAATTCAATACTCAGATGCATTATATCAGGTTACTGTACCTGATACTTACAGAGACACACACTTTTCTAGTCTGGATTTGCATTAACACATAACAAACCCAAACTAAAACTAGTTTACTAAAGAAAAATTTAAAGAAAAAGTGTTCTGTATTAAACAAAAGTGGGAGAACACACATTGTTCAATATTAGAGATAACCTAAAACTTAAATATCTTTTGAATCACTGTTGGAGCTAGTGAAACACTGAAGATTGAAAATCTCATTTAGGGCTTCTGTCTATCCTTTAGTACCTAAATATCTTTCAAAATAGCAGCAGCAAGACACTTCTAAGATTTGTTCTCTGTTCTTTTTCACAAATTCCATTCATGTCACTGGCTGACATGACTGAAGTATCTTCAGTCCAACTGTTATTACCAGCTGTATTTCAGAAGGAGAATCAATGATTATGGCAAGTTAAGAGCAGATGAACATAAGGAAATGATATCTAAATAAAGGAATAGTTTGGGGTTTTCTGCTCCCTTTTTAAATGTAGACGCTATTATGCACTTGAGCTTGAACAAATGGTATATTAAACTACACATAGAATGTACAACATACCCTGTTTATATATTGTTTTACTAATGTACGAAAAAGCATTTTGGTGACAAAGTCCAGAAGAACAAACCCTGCAATTTTTAGCAACAGCTAAAAAGTAGAGGCAAAAGGTAAAAAGGTTGAAGTACACAGGTTTGTTCTTTGCCTTAAAATTATCACCTGTATTACAGTTGACCAACTGAACCCATATTGATATTAATGCTAAGCGTCCTTTGATGAGCCATACCAGTAGTAACGAGCATGATTTCATGCTAATTGAGCATCTGCTACCTGTCATGCGGTACCTTATGCGTGGTCTGAAATCTTGGGAGATTGCCTGTGAAAATGTAGGGATTCACAGCCTTCATCAAAAAACAAATTCTATTTGATTTGGAAAAAACAACACACACACAAACAGAACCACGGTTTTCTAAATTGAAGAAACTCCACCAGGTAAGATGGACCAAAAGGAAGAAGTTTGTATACAACTCTCCCCCTGCATATTATTGCCTTTCAGGAAGGTCTTAGCTTCCAATAACCTTCGGAGTGGAGGCAAACCATGCTCCGTCTATCCTCTCTGTCCTGCGAGGCTGATGTGCACCCTGCTTCTCACAGCAACATCTCTGCTTGTCCTCCTGAACTGAGGGCTCCCAGCTGCCTTCCCAACGCACCTGCGACCCCCTTGCCTTCCCTTTCCTACAGCCTCTTTGACTGCACCAACAGTAGGCAAGCTGAAGTGACAGAGAAAAGCTCCCCCAGGTTTATTCTTCTCGGAAGTACCTCCACCAGGGAAGCAGTCTCCCTCTTTCCCCAGGAGTTCACTTGTTCTTTAAAAAGGGACAAATCACAGAACTAGGAACAAACAAATCAAAGCAGCTACTGTCCATCATGGCAAGGTTTGGCAGAGAGAGATGCTCTACCTGCCAGGGGTGTCAATGATGTCAGTCCAGCTGCTTCCTTGCTCTCATTGCCCACCTCTGTGGGTGGAGTTCTTCCACAGATACAAAACAGAAATGAACTCATGAACACATAAAAGCACGCCCAAGCAGAGAGCATTAGTTAGGTTCCCAGGGCTATCCTGAGAAGTTATCAAATATTCATTATATGAAAACATATAAGAAAATATAATAAGAGAAAAGGGCTCCTAGAATGACCTGCCTAATGCCACAGAACACAGCTCAGCGGTACCACTGCGAGTGCACGCCGACATCCTCCGCCTCTCTGCCTCCTCACCAGGATCCATTACTCCTTTGCTGCTATGACAATTAGTAACAATTGTAATTTCTTTTTAAGTTTAATATCTCGACCCTTTCCCCATTCTCCCCCTCACCACTGCTGCAGCATTCTTTGAAGAATAATGCAATTAAATTGGGGGGCGGGGGGGAGGGGGGTCGGGGGGAGGGAGGGAGAGGGAGATCAAGCCCTAAAGAGCATTCAAAGTGAATAGCTTCAAGGCTTGCTACATAAAGAAAAAGACAGTAACGCTTCCTTCAAGGTCCCAAGGAAACATTTTTTTGTCTATGGTGGCACAGCTTTTATTTATTCCAGGAGGCAAATCATTTAGTTACGGCAGCAGCTCTGCAGCAAAAACTTCTTTATTGACTCTGTAATAGCCCCTTAGAAGCCTTAAGATGTATTTCCTCCTTCTGGTGTCTGCTTGACTTCTACCACCGTTTTGCCTTTATAAGGGACCCGAAATTAACATGACAGTGCTTTTTTCTTCCACTTGATCTGGAACTTGATCATAACCTGTGAGAAGAACATGTGAACAGGCTTACTTAGTTGACCATTTGCCCATGTCTCTCAGTTTTTCCTGGTCAAGACAGGCTGCAGCCCCAGTTTACGGTGAACTACCACTGTTATTTAAACAAGTTTCTATTTAAACAAGAGTTTAACAGTGATATTTTAAATGTTACTAATTCAGAATAAAAAGCAGTAATTTGTACAATGGTTTAGGCTGCTTTTGATAACTGATAATGGCTGTAGCAGAACAGGATGCTAATCCAAGAATATTTCAAGGCATCATTAACTTTTTTGTAACAATTGTCATATTTAAAATTCTTTCAGCAACAACAAGAAGTATAAAGTGCTGGTTTTCATCCAACAGCTAGGTGTCTTACTCAAAGCTCATTGAACTCAACGGTACTCAATTTAGTTGTGACTGGGCCCAGATGTTCTTAACATTCTTAAGAAATATGACCTAAGAATCATTTTATTATTGAAAGATACACAGCGATTTGCATGCATATAGTTCAGAAACAGCTGAAACATTACAGGGATAGAGATGTATTAGACATAAAGTTCCTCCCAGCCAGACGGTGTGTATGTGGATAGTAGGTTTACTCAGGGTTGCTGAAGGGGGCTTCCTTCCTACCTTAGTTCCCTCCCTATCTGTCTTTCTCTCTTCCCAGCTTCCCTTCCTGTGATCACTCAAAGGAAATCTAATGCATAATACATGAATTTTCAGTCTTTTCCCAGAATAGTCAAGTATTTCATTATTTTTATACCTGTTCCAGCTCAGAGTCTACAACCCTTAAAATGAGTTTGAAAGCTGGAATAAATAAAGTGCCCAACATAACAGGTTTCAAATCTACTATTAGGCTTAATCAAACAACAAAAAGCAAATAACATTTCTTTATGAAGCCCCCTTTACTATGTGGTTTTTTTAATTATTATTCCAAATAACCAACTTACGCATATAAATACCTAGTGAAATTACTGCTTATGGAATTATAGTATACTCCTCTAAAAATTAACTACTCTAGTATTCAAAAATGACAATAAAACATACATATGAATATACAAATACAATAAAGCATGTTATTTTGTTAAGCAATGCAATTCAATTCCAAAATGGACCTAGCAAAATCATATCAATTGCACAATATATACAAACAAAGCAGGGTAAATCCATGTAGAACGGAATATTTACAACTAATATGCAAAACCAAGATGAATAATTGGGATTAGGTGACAAATCTGCCCATTTGAAACAGCCAGCAACCAATGGCACCAATCAAAAGATTCATTTCTTGATGTTTTCACACATTTTTATTCCAAATTTCTTGCTGCAATACCATTGAAATAATAAAAGTAACGGCAAGGTCCTAAAGGCAGCAGACACAGGTTCTCTGTCATTACCAGCATCTTTGGAGAGTTGTATACATTATTTTGCAATTTTATTCTAATTAACATGCAGTCCCTAGTCAATATGATGTTCAATGGCTCGTGTTTCTTTGTCATTTTCTATGCTGGTATCTTCAGGGAGATTCAGCCCTGACAAATTTTGTTTTCCCAAGCAAAAGGATGCAGTTTTTTCTTCTGACCAGTGCTTTTGTGTATCCACACACAGGTTGCCACCGGGGCCTGGCATTTTCCAGTGTTCTTCAGGGTTCTTTTACACAGGTGACTGAGATTTCCATTTCATTACAGTATAGCGATACTGCAACAATCTTGACTATTGCTTGGAGATTGTTCAAGACCTTTGAGAACTTGAGGTCCAGTAAGCAACTTAATGAAGCTACAAGACTGAAGCACTGACATCTTTGCAATTACTCAGTTCATAAACATTTCTGTCAGACGCATATACGGCTGAAGATAGTATTCACAGAAGTCACTGAAAGTTACCTCGGGTTATACTAACATTGATAGAACCTTCCTATCATGAACTTCAACATATTGACTACATTTTAATCTTTAATATATCTTTTGATCAAGCTTGGGACCTGTGCTCAGCAAACACTATTTTTCCTGGAAAGCATTTTGTCACTACGCTTTGTCACTGGTGCGTGCCTATGCAAAATACTCGCCGCTGCCAGAATTCAAACCGAGCAGATGAGCTTTAGTCACAGGCATCCCTCTTCGAAACGCCGTTCTTCATCATCACCTACTTTTATATACATGCATTTCTCCTCAAGAATCTGTAATCCCACTTCACTGCCACTTTAGACTATACCAGAAAAGCCCTAAAATCCAGGGGAATAATTTTTCAAAGCTTTTTCCCCTCGACGTAATAGCCCAGATCTCATTTGCATAAGTGATTATGTGAGGATCACTGGATTTTCAAAGATATTTTTAGAACTACAAGAACAAAATTTTAAAAACTCACTTTTCAAAAAAAATGCTTTGGGTTCTTGTTTTGTTTTCCTTTCTCCCCATGTTGGCCTCTAGACATCTTTCTGATCATCTTCCTCTGTGTTATTGTTCTTAGCTATTTTCTGAATACAGATTTTCATATCTTATTGGGTTTTTTCAAAATATAAGGATTTAGTGTTCATGCCTCCCCATTGAAATGATGCACTAATTGTGGTTTATAAAATTCCTCTCAGAGAAAAAACAGCCCAGTGTTGCATGTATAATAGTATGTTAGTATTTAATATTATAGGTTCCTTTTTTTTCCCTTCACTGTAGAAATCTATGTGGGGAGCTATTTGAGATCAACGCTTTTGCAAGAGCACATAGAAAACACAATCTAGGGAGAATAATTTGATTCTTTTGTAAAGACATATGTATGACAATTCACCTGTATCTACTCAGGGTCACTGCATATCTGATGCCAGAAAAGATCAGAATTAAATACTTATTTCAAGTCTGAAATTATTTCTAGAGTTTGCCAAAAGATAGTACTTCATCAAAATTGTATTCAGCAAAGAAACATGGCATACAATCAGCATAGGAATTAAAACGGAGATATACTTAAGGAAAAAGAAAGACCTTGAGCTATTTAGAGTAATGTTAACTCCTAGAACCGTACCTGAATAATTCATGGCCATAATGAAGTATTTCCCCTTCTGCACTCTCCCACACACTTCAAAGGGAAAATGAAAGTACATGAAACCCAGCAAACAGAAAAACCTTTAAAAACACAGAATCCCTGCCAACAGCCTAAAAATCTCTGTATCAAATGTAAAGCTTATGGATGCCTTTCATACACCAAGAGCAGCTTAAAAGTGTTCTTTTTTCCTGAACAGCACCACCCAAAAAGCATATTATTCCCTACTTGAATAAACTAGAGACTTTAGAAAGGAAAAAAAAAAAAATCTTGTAACATTTGGTAAGAACATTTTCTGTAGCTAACGTGTGGAAATCCATTTATATTATAAATTAACGTGCCCTTAAGACCCAAAGACAGAATATTATCAGCGGAGGGAACTGTCTAACTATAGAGCTCAGATCCATCACAGTATTCTTCAAAATATTTTTTTGTATGCATGCTTTTGGCTGTGTAAGGAAAGCACAGTATTTTCTATCCTTGTTTCTGCCCTTTCAATTCTCTCTGTGAGTTAAATCAATGTCTGCAATGATGCTCCTTTTGCTTGAATGATTATAACTAATGGACTCTCCTAACAGGTCTTAGTTTACACTCACCCACACAGGGTTCATTCTGCCATGATATGGTCTGCTTGCTGAAGCCACAGAAGTGTAATACAACGCAAAGCCCAAGCACTGCTGGTGGCAGGAACAGGAGTTGACTGTGCTCCTGTCTGGCCACGGTGTTAGTCAGGATCAGACGACAGGTGGAAATGGCACCTATCGTGAGAAGTCCACAGGCAAAAGCATTCAAGCAAATAACGTGTTGATGTACAGCACCAACGTTCACTCTCCCCATGTTAATCAGCTTTCCTGTTATTAGGACAGCACACATAGGGATCATATGGTAGGGTACGTTGACACCCAGCAGTCACTAGCCCACCTCCCACCACAAACCTACAAGGGCTTCTCTTCCTATGTAGCAGCTGCAGATGCTGCCAGCTGGTCTTGGATATGTTTGCTGCTGTTGGGTCATCTGAATGCTACAGCACTGGTAAGGCTAACATGCAGCTGAAAGCCACGGGATGGTGACCCTACTGCAGCATTGATGATAGTTCAATAGTGTAACCCACCTCTAAGAGCGTACCCGTAAATGCCAAAGGATTCACCTTTGCAGGTGTAACCAAAGACACACTTACTGTTTGCTTGCCTTGAACTCAGACATACACACGCTAAAATGGAGGGGCAATAGCCAAGTTACATATTTTTTGTAACACAACAATGCCACTAATAGCATAACTGGTAACAACATACAAGTATTTTATAACCCTGCTAAGCACAGGTATATAAATAACATGCAACTCCAAAGACTCAAACAGAGAATGGTGGCACAGTTGCACAAATGATGTACAGGAAAACATGCGAGAAAAAAAAAACCACACAGCAAGATGACAACAAAGGAGGTGTAACAGGCAGGAAAGGTGTGTGATGGAACCAGAACTAGTCCTGGTCCCAAAAATAAGGTGACCTATAGGAGAGGCAGACAAGGTCCCCTCCCTTTCCTTTTGGGGAAGATGCTGAGAAGCACAAAACCACCAAGGATAAGCGAGCAAAGATGGGGAAGGAAGAAGCAGCACACTTTGGCTCCAGTTTCCAACACCTGAGAGCACAGGAGCTTGGCCCCCACAGCTTCAGTGAGGGCAATGGTGAGGATCACCCAGCAAAACTGGCCTCGTTTGTCAGTCTCCTAAACAGCCCCATCGCAGCCACCTTTAATTCCTACACTGACATACACGTATGTGTATGTGAACGCACCCACTTGGAAGACACAGGCCAGCTGCACAGACAAACAGCTTTTAGAGAGCTGGGAGGCAACAGGTGCCCTCAGCATTTAAAATTTAGCGTACTTTATACATATATTAAAGTATTCTAATAAATCCAGGTTCAAATCAACCCTAGATAAGGATCAGCTCTTGACAAAGCTGATAAAGACAGCAATCACCTAACCTTGAATTAGCTACCTAGCAGTAGAATATCAAAGCAAAAGACATGTTTAAAATGTGCACAAGCTTATGTGCACCAGAAAGCTTGAGATTTGAGTCTGAATAAAAGAAAAAAATGGTATCTTTTCAGACAGAGAGGCACTTTGCTGACTGTTTGCCATTCTTTTAAATAATTCTAGAGCTCTCAGATTCACTTTGGTTGTAAACAGAATCAAGACAATTGGATTTTCTGTGTTCAAAAAGAAAAAGCTTATACATTTTGCATACATCAATCTATATCCTAGAAAAAAAAAATTCTTCCATTAAGAAAGTATGAAAATACAGTCAAAGAAATGCAATAAAGCTTAAAATGACCAAATAAAGCCTCCTTTAATAGATTCCCCCCCCCACTTATACACGCATATGCTTTCCTCCCAGCAGAGGGATACATCTGCAACACATAATTTGCTTTGTGGATTAGTTAATGTTTTTACAACTTTTGTAATAGGCAAAGCACTATGCAAGCATTCTAGTGCAGTCATTATCACCATATAGCTTTGGGACAGTTTTCTACATCTCGTGTGCCAGATTTTTCTGCCAAACGCAGACAAAGCTCCTTGAATATCTCTATCTTGCGTTTATATAGGATATCATTTAGACCATTCTGTGAAGCTTATTGGTATAGGTGTATATATAGGTATATTCCTTAGAGACGTGAGTACAACAGGTTATTCAAGACATGGATTGGTCAGGTAAATTTTTCCGAACTCACTCAAATTAAACACATAACTTACGGCTAAACTATTTGGCAACTGAAACTTTGGCAACTAGAAGCTTCTGGCTGTGCCCTGACAGCACCCAAGTCCATGTTTCAGCCAACATTTAAAGCGTCAAAAATTACTTTATGACACCTGATCAATCTTCGGTTTCATTTTTGACTTTTCTTGACCAGTAGTACATAGCTGGGGATGGGGGAGGATCTAACAATACAGCTAGCGAGGACCTGGTTGCCAAAAAAAGAAACATTTAAATTCAGGGGGTACAAGAGGGAGAACCTTAGCATTTAGAATCTTGATAAACCACCACCACTCCTAAGGGGCAAACCATGGCAATCTCTTTAAAGAATATTATTCTTCTGACAAACCACATGAGAACAATTCTCCTTCTGCCACCATCCAGCACCAGCCACGTTCATCTGGCACGGTGCTTGAATTCAACTGTCTATTTCCCCAGACAGGACTAACATTGTTTAGCATGGGTTTTCAGTATTTCTGAAAAGCAATGCAGGAAAAGGTACATGTATGGTACCAAGCTCAAGAAACAATCAATTCTTGCAAATAACCTCTCCCCAAAATGTCACAGTTCTAGCTGTATCATCTATACTGTTGGAGTCACCATTTTCGGATGCCAAATGAAGATAATCTATTTTATGGCTTGAGCATTATTTTATTTCTAAGACGACACTAAGAATTTGCTACATATGAAAAACTCAAAATTCTCCTAGACATATGATTAAATAAATAAAATACTTTTGTCGAGTAACAGGAAAATTTAATACTTCTTCCCTCCCAATATTATTATAAGCCAATTCAAGGCTGAACCTTCTGTTTCTAATTCTAATTTGTAGCCTGTAATACTGGTGATAAATCACTAAAAAGTGAGCCCTGTAAACGAAACCACAAGTGACCCTTTATTATAGCATCATTAATGCAATATCATAATAGATATGCTATTGCTAATATTATCTGAATTCTTTCTGTTTCCATGGTAACTTTGGCCTACGGCTGCTCTGGTAAACAGGGTTTTAAATCATTCTTTGAGAAAGGCTTCTGTTCAAATGTCATTTTTCCACTAGTGCATATTTTTCCCCCACTTTCTTTGTTTTGTTCTTTTTTTTGAAGAAAAACGGTAATGGCAATTACTGGTCCAGAAGACAGATTTTTTTGGTTATTGCAGTTGAATGGACAGTGAATTGGGAACTTGCAGAAGCAAGGCAACCTGTAACAAGCTTTGACTAACATCAGCAGTACAAAATAAAATATTCCATCCTGGAGAGGTATTTAAATCTCACAGAGACTGAGAAACAACCACCCCTTGCTGGAAATTCCATAATGCATACATTTTACAGGTTTTGTTACTTCTCTGTGCTTTCAAAACTCTTTGATGCTTAAAATGATTATCTCTTTCCATACCCACATGTGAATTTTCTTCTAAAAAATATTTAGCCCCCTAGACACCAGAATGGAAGAACAGCATGAATACCTACAGATACCTATGGAACAGTGTCCAATTCTTTCCCATGACTTACACAGGTGCTTAAACTGAACAGAAAAATTTGGTTTGTCAGACATGTCCAGCTTAAGAAAAGAACAGTATACTGGTATCAGAGGTCACCCGGCTCTTATGTCCGAATTCAGAGATGACCAAACCTGTACATTCAGCTGCCAGTCACCTTGCCAACCACAACCCAGGATAACCAACAGAAACTGGCTGCATCACATCATTTGTGCCCTGTCCCACTCCCCCGCCGCCGCCCCCCCATTAAGGGGACAATCTTCTTGTAGGAGCAAATTGCAAATACCTGAGAACACGATGCTCTTGGAGAGGTATAACACTGCTTGAACTAAGGCCAGGGCAGATATTTAGGCTACTCCTTAAGCTTTTGGGCACCCCTGTCTGTTCAGCCTACCCCAACAACAGCACTAGTTTTATTACTGCTTCAGCACCCAAAGAAGCAGCTAAACATCATTCCCTTTGTAAGGCAATGAATTCACAGTCCATTTTCAGTACAACATAACCCTTAATAATTGCATCAGAAACTGTTACTTGCTGGCAAGACATCCAATCCTTCAATAATTTCCTAGAGTCAATATAGCTGTTTACAAATCAGACTGATGTCAGGTTTATCAGATCGCAAAAATGTAATTGGTGATGCATTCTAACCAGTGAAAGCTCAAAAAACAGTGTTACATATAACATTATATATACATAGATATGGAGCCCAAATAATATTATACACGTATTGTAGAGATTGGATCAGTGTCTGGTCCTTCAGAAGAAAACAGTATTCTAAAAAACTATGTACTGGATTTGCCACAAAGCGAAGCACAAAACCTGTTTTTCACTGTGCTTACGGGTCTTTTACCCACAATTCTACTTCCATTTATTTCTGTTCACTGTGTGGCTTTGCAGTTTAAATGGCATCTGCAATACTTCTTTGACAGTTCCCATTCTTCCTATAAATTTAACAGAAATAATGTGCATATAATAAAGAATAGCAAAGACATAGCGTATTTTTTGTTTAAAAGGGCAATGAATGAAAATATGCACTCACTTAATCAGCAACTTGTTAAAGGCTCTCTGGTTTGCCATTAAATATCATATATCTAGTCATAGCATTCTTCATCCTGAGCACACGAAAAGTCTGCTATTTGAACAAGCAGGGATAGGTAGCTTATTACGCTGACAAGTTAGACGTCAGACCTGAGACATTCAGGAAAGACTTAGCTCCGCTAGAAAGTACTCCAAAGACCTTTTTCACTATTCAACATTTATGCATCTTCAGTATAGAGAGCAACTGAAATTCTTCGAGGTCATGGTGATGCTGTCGGAAACTCTCTCAAATCCTTACCAAAAAAGACTGTCATTATAATGATTTTCACTTGCCATTAATTCCCAGCTGCCTAATTTAGTAGGGTAGAAAGCAGTCCCCCCAGTACTAATTGGAATAAATTTTTAATTTATTAGTCTAACGCGCTCCAGTTTGGGTTTTTTTTTCCTTTCAGCGAATCAATGGTCTCATTATTTGTTAACGGCTAGGTGCTCAAGGCATACTGTTAAGAGGCCTAAAATAAGGCCTCTTGGTCAAAAGTCTATGTTTAAAAAGAATCAGCAATACATACATCACAGGGTAGATTTCTTTAGTACAGTTATGATTTTCTTTCAGAAAGAGGTAAAACACAGTCTTCTGTTTTGAATAGGATAGCAACATTTATAGGTTCAGTTAACTAAATGTTGCTGTTTCATTCCCACTCTAAACAGGCAACACAACAAAAATCCAGACTTGCTCAGCGCTAAGGACAGGTTTTTATCCCATAACGTGAATAAACTGGTTCCTCACAGACTAAGCTTCAGTAGGGCCATCACAATAAACTCATCTGGAGAATACTTACCGTGAAATGTTATTCAGCATATAACACCACATAACCTTAATGCTCAAATTTATGCTAAGAACAACTTGGACTACTCTTAAATTAAGAGACCTGTTTTCAATGTCTATGGAGTCAGGACCTTAGCAGAATAAACTGAAGTATTACACAGTAAATGTTTACTGTCTTAGCAATGGCAGATTGCCATTATTGTCAAATGTTTAGTAAAATGAGAAAGCACTTGTACTATACTTTTCAGTATAATACTTCTATAGTACTTGTACTATACCAACATTAGTGATGTTAAAACTACTTGATTTTCTCTTGTCGCCTTGATTTTCACTGAGATTCAAACCTCACTTCAGTCAACAGGTTCTAATAACGCTTTCTACAATCAACAGGTTCTAATAACGCTTTCTACAAGGATTAGCAGACATCCTCACACATCCAAAATAGAGTGACTTGTTCTTTCTTGGTCAATATCTCTACTTTTAAGATGCTTTTCTGCATGTAAGTGCCTTCTGTAGCTGCTCTTGCTTTTAGGGTAAGATAAGAGGAAAGTACAGAGGTAAAGAGGTTTTAGAAACATGCAGTAGAATCTACATAGAGATTAGATACTACTAGATGTGCTGAGCAAAAGAAATCTGATTAAATAAATATCAAAGCCCATACCTTCTACAGCCTTAATTCTGTATGTATAGACTGCATTATGCCAAAAATTAGTTTTGGTTTTCTTTCTATTTATTGGAGTCATAAAGCAAATATAGTCATTATGATAAAGCCAGCACACATAAATGCTGTTCTGGTGTTCAGTACTATGCAGTACTATTATTCCCAGTTCTGCAGTGGAAGTGCGCATGTACTTTCACAAATAACTTATTAGCCTACTTTCCTAAAGAATAAGGTTGATGTCACCCCATTGTCTAAGCACTAACTTTTTTTGTTCTTTTCCAAGGAAATTTTGAACCTCTTTACCACCATTAACTGAATTGGACAGAAAGGTGGCAGTCTTAAAGGCAAAATGCGGAAGCTAAGCAACAGCAGATATTTGGATGAAAGAGTGAGATTCAAGCAGTGCATCTGCTATGAGCAAAAGTGCTGTACAAACTCACACCTTACAGTGGTGGATATGAAATACCCTTTTTCTCGACTGCAGGAAGTTTCAGCTGAACCCTACATCCTTCTTTGATACTGACATTGATCCACCTGTCCAAAAACATAAATCCCCTTGCAAGTCAGGTTTCCCTAGTTCCAGTGCTCATAAAACTCTTTTGCTTGCTACACGATCAAACAGTGCATATTCTCTGATTACTTTCCATATGCTAATTAATACAGACCAACTCAACATCCTATAGTTTTTAGAAGATAAATCAGAGACAGGTAAAATTACTCCACAGAATGAGATGGCTGCACTGCTGGGACCAGAACACAGTGTCTTTGGTTTCTGCTCCTCCCTTATTCAGCCGTACCAGGCAATTGCTTAATTTTACTGTATTGTAATTTAAGCAAACATCCACCTAGTGGAACTGACTAAAAAAAGAGAGATGGAGTTCTTAATTTGCCAGAGGTTCTTAAACAGATTTGTCTGTGCTGCCATACTAGCCACTAAACCCCCTGTGTCCAGCCTTACAGCTCCTGAAACGATGACCATGTACCAGCGTAATCATAGGTAGCCTGCTGTTACTAACAGAAGGGAGAGGGTTTTCTTCTTTGAATCTGTATTCACTTCAGACAGGTGAGCATCCCAAGCTGTTAGAGAACTATATACAAATTATTGTAGTCAGAGATTTACTGAGTTAAAGGTTAGGCGTAAAGGCTACAGTTGTATTATTTATAAACATGTGATAATTGAAACTGACTGAGGAAGAGGCATGCTCCTTCAATACAGTCACACATACAAATACAGAACATCAGTTCATCTGCTTCAGCAGCACTTGTCACCACAAACACACAATTTCAGGATCTTCCTCCCTGCTCTGACTCACCGTTGGACAGAGTCCATTTAAAGACCAATGATCAAGTAATAAAAGGTGTAAGGAATGGTCCTACCTGAGAGATGAACAGTTAGTTAAGACTTTAACCTCCTAAAATAGCTGTGCCACATAGACACAACAGCCCTGTGTGTCCCTGCCCAACTGGCAGAGATTTAGGAGTGCAAGAGGCAGACATTAGAAAGTACTGGGCTAGAACACTAAAAAAACCCCAACAAACCAACAACCAAACCAAACCAATCGTACCCACTTACAACTGTAAGCACATTGAACTAATTTCAGTTTTCATCTGTTCTTTTAGGGGATGAGAAAGGAAACAAAAATGAAAACTTCATTTTCCTTCTACTGGTCGCTACCTGCGCGGTACTTCATCACGGGTGTGATGAGCTCGCACTGCTCTCAGCTCCAGTCCTACACTTCAGCCCCAAGGCAAGCGCCCTTCTACACTCCAAATAATTTGACAGCTTGTACTTTCTTCTTCAAGATGAAGATTCAGACTATCCACAGAAGTAGGAACTGCAAAGATGTAACGGGTTTGTTGTTTTCCTTTCCCTCAGGATACACAGGAGGCTAGCGCTGCAAAATTTGGCAATACAGCGTATCAATGAAAGTTTGGCATTCTGATCCCTGGGGAAAAGTCCAGTTTAATCTATGAGAATGTAAAGACCACATGTTAAAAAAAAAAATCTTTGTGTGCAAAAATACATGTCACAGCGTTCTTCGGGTACCACCCATGAACAGAGCAATAACTGTTCATCTATAGGATTTTCCATGCACTACCTACAAAAGTGAAATATGACACTAAAGATTCTTGTGTCATTTATCAAATACAAAGCAGAGAAAAGCTACCAATACACACGTATTTGCCGTGTATAAAATAGGTCTCTAAAATTACCTATTCTTACTATTTTATGAGGTTACATTAACAGACCCATGGTTTGTGGGCCATAAAAATCCAGGATTCAGACTTACACCTTTGAATTTCCCAGTGGAAGATATGCTTGCATTGACAAAAGTAGCATCCTTCATATGCTCCACTTACTGCATGGGTTGGGGTAAGCGTCCAAGGAAAAGCAGATTTCATGCCTTTTGGAAAAAAAGCAGGTGATAATCTGCTTTTACTCAATGACACTCTGCTTTCAAAAAGGCATTTGCAGGGGAATCAGAGCCAGTATATGATTTGCTTTGTTACATAGCTTGCAAAAGCTTTCTGACTTACTGTATCTAATATTAAACTTGTATCTTTATCTTGTTTGAATATGAAACAAGAGGAAAAACTTGACACCTGATTGTATTTTGGTTTAATTTTTTGAGTTTGATGAAGCTATAAACTAGAAGGACTCAAACATTACACCTGAAAGGCAGCATAACCTAAAAGAACATCAGTCAACTGAGAAACTGTGAGCTTTGATACACTTTCTGCTTCATTACATCAGGTAATCTCTTCAATCTGAAGGCATCGTCTCCACTCCTACTCCATGTCTGTCTAGCTTATTCAAATAGTAAGTCTCAGAACAAACGACTCTGCAAGTGATTTTTTTTCCACTCAC
>NW_008825271.1:2234125-2238527 GCF_000699105.1 Pygoscelis adeliae
CCCAACTCTCTGCTCCATCCCTCCTCTACTTTATTGCAACCTTATGAGGACACGTGGAACGAGTATTCAGTTCTGAACTTCCACAAGTTACCACTAGAAGTGTTAAAATAAATTTCTTTAAGATAATTTATCTTCATAGTCTGTGATGTAAACTTTTGTGACCCGGGAGCAGTCACACATCATATTCTGCTTTCCCAGCCAGAAAAGGAGTCAGGTGGAAAACAGAGAGCTGTAACTGCCTCAGCCATAACAGCTTCTTTCACTTGCAGCATCCTATGCCTATTTAGAACGCCAAGTGTGTCTTTCGATCAATGTCTTTATGCCAGTGTTCATATACTAAAAAAACAGAAATAATGACAATTTAGTGCAATATTAAACAAAGAAAAGTCACAAGATAGCTTTACTTTTTTTTTCCATGGTGTCATATCGCATGAAATTTAGCTCTTTCATTTGTGTACAAAGTCTGTGTGCTATTAAATCACTCTTTTCTGAAATGTCTTGAGGCAATTTATAGTAAAAAGGAAACCAAGCCTAACCCCTGTTATGCAGCAATACAGTAGGATTTTATTTTCCCTTCCATACAGTAATTGCACTGCTACTGAGCAACAACTTTGAACAATTGGATACTCTAACTCCGCTACCCAAAAAGCTGCAAATTTTTTTTCCAACCTCTTACTGCTTTCAGAGGCAGAGTAAAAGCATGCTGAGCTAGCCTGTCCATCGCAGCACTCAAAGCATTTCCCCGCATCGCAAGGAAAACTGCTTAGCCTACCAGTTGCCTGGTGCCTTCAGGCATCTCTTCTCCGGAGGTCAGACCACATGACTCTAAGTTGAAGCTTGGTGCCTGACCGTGCAGAGCTTCAACGTAAGGATTTGACTTGCCATGGTAATTTATCTGTCAGGCTTCTTTACTGCTGAGCGATCTCAGATACTTCCAATCCCAAGGACAATGCACTGCCAATTTCATAGCATCACAGGGTTACTGCTCCCTGGCTATGACAACTGCATCATCAGAAATAAAAGCTCAGAGAGTCTTCCTTGTCACAAGCCTCACCTCCTGAGAAACCAGAGCACTTCACTTGCTTTCCTCCCCACGCCTCAACACGTTCTTCTACACTGCAGAGTGGCATGCTTCTCCTAAATGCTTCCAAAATATTATCACACCGTTATTTGTATAAAATAAGGAAAACATAATTTATGTTTTAATCAAAAGGCTGTGCTATCATACTACACAGGAAATCAAGCAGCCTTCTACTCCGAAGCACAGGCACATTTTACATCAGACTTCGTCGTTGCAAAGAAGCCTACTGCCACCGAGTGGCTAAGAGGAAAAATAAGTTTCATGGTGAAATGCACTGAGTCTGCAGAAAGCCTGTAGATCCTAATTTTGATGCATTTCTCAAAAGAATGACTTTGAATTGCAGTTGGCGGTCTGTTTGTGTTAAGAAAGTAAGGTAATCAAAAATTAATTTCTAGGCACAAAAATCAACAGACACCTTCCTGGATCTCTGAAAAGAGACAAATGGTGTATTGATACCTCAGCATAATTGCCTTCAATTTTTGCCTCAGGGTTCTGTATAGAATCATAGAATATCTCAAGTTGGAAGGGACCCATAAGGATCATCGAGTCCAACTCCCTGCTCCTCACGGGACTACCTAAAACTAAACCATATGATAAATTTAAACTATAATGGAAAGGTATAGGAATTTAAATATTAGTGCTACCCAGAATTTAAAAAGTACATCATTATTGCTGTTATCAGGGGCAGACCTGAGAGCTCTCTGGCATAGTTTTAAATTAACTTCGTGTGCAGGAGTTCCAACCGCATTCTCTGTTATAGTTGGACTTCAGCCAAACATACCCATGCTTTCTTTTCAAACTGAAAATAACAAGATGGTATGGTACTGCCTTCTGTCCTTTATATTCCAAATTTTCACCTGAAAAAAAAAAAGCTTTTAAAAAGTGAATTAGAAAAAAAAAAATACCAAAAGGATTTTTTAAATCCTCAGAACCAAGTCCCACTTAAAAAGAAAAAAGCACTTAACTTTTGATTGACAATCATGTGTCTCCCTATTTCTTCATGGGAGAAGAAATAAACTGGGCATAACCTTGTCATGGGACTGTGGCCCACTCCTGGTGATTTGAAGGTACTATGAAAGAAGACACTGTGCAAGTTCTTCAGGTGCAACTTGTCATTTTCTCTTATTGATATAAAAAAAAAGAGTATAGCAACCATAACTTTCTGTATCCATATACATTATATTACATGGTTATGCATTATACCACATAGATATTCTAAATGTCTCTGTTCCATTATCAACAAAAATAATTGTTCAGGATAGTGAACACTGTCTTCTGTTTCACGTGATACATGGTACTAGAAACATCAATAGATTCTACTATTAGCTGATGGTTTCAACTCCAGCACAAAGCAAAGAAAAATTACATCTTCAGATTCATTTTTGCACACCTGAAACTCCTTCCACTCAGCTCAGAGGAAATAACAGCCTCTGACATAAGCAATCTTCCTGTACTCTAAGTCATCAATGGGCAAAAAGAAAAGTTGCTAAAGATTGCATTTATTTTTTGAATACTGGGAGGTAGTTAAATTCCGTATCAAGATAACTCTATTCATAGACTGTCTGTGCACTCAGAAAAGAACTCCTAATTTAATCTCTACAGTCTAACTAAATAATCTTTGCTGCTTTTAGCTGATAATACAGCCCTTAACACAATATGATACAAATGGAAGCAAAAGAAAAAGGCTCTGCCATTAGTGTTGAGGAGGTTAGAGAGAAGACAGAACCAGGCTCTTCACAGCAGTGCATGGCACAAGGACAAGAGGTAATAGAGACATACATCGAAACAAGAGGTTCGGATTGGATATAAGGAGAAACTCATTCCCCGTGAGGACAGCCAGGTACTGAAACAGTACCTTGAGGCTGTGCAGTCTCTAGCCTTGGAGGCTTTCAAGACCCAGCTGGATCAGGGCCTGAGCAACCTGGTCTGATCTCACACCTGGCCCTGCTGCGAGCAGGAGATTGGACCAGCGACCTCCCAAGGTCCCTTCCAACCTGAATGATCCTGTGATTCTACAAGAAGCTATACGCATAAGGCTTATAGAAACAAGAGACCTATCTTCCCATTCAGTATTTTAAATTAAGCTAGTAAGAAAGAAAATTACAGGAAAACATCAGAAGCACAAAATCTCACAAACGAGATGACACGGCATTTCCAAAAGCAATACTAGGAAAATAAGCTTGACTGAAAATAGCAAAATAAGTATACCGCTGTTTATCGCACGCGATAATTTTCCAGTACTGATAAGATAATAAAATTAGAGTTTGTTTCACAGACACTCTTGTGTTAAATATATGTTCAAGTAGAGGTTCTCATCTGTAGAAGCCCAGAGACTTTCTTGGAATTTATTAGGGCAAGTTAGATGGGATTTCTTAACAAATAAGGTTGTCCTGTCAATGATCTCCAAGAAAGAATTTGCAATCTTCTAGATATCAAATATTCATCCTATTCTTTCACTTACTATCACCAGGCTCTTTACGTTACACTTTTGGTTTTTACTTTTTTTTTTTTTAATCATCAATTGCATTGTATGTTTAGAATTAAGAGAAGTCCTTCCTTATCTACTTGTGTGTAAAGCCTGTGAAAGCTTGACTTCTAGTCAGGGGGCTGTTGAAACTTCTTGGTTCCCAGCTCATGGCTGGGGGTCAACACACAGCAATTATAAATACAAATGAAAAGTAACTATTTCCCTGAGGACACGGTACAGAAGGAGAGGTTCACACAACATTCAAGTAAGCAACCAAAGCATGTTCTCCATTCTGTGGTGGTTTGATGTACAGAATATTTTTCTATGACTGTGAAAACAGTCTCCTTTCCACAGTTAGACTTCCAAATATGAGTTATGAAATTACTTTATGACACCACAGTTTCTTATTATAGTACTACTGGAGAAAAATTTCAAACCTATTTGCATCTGCTAATACAATATCATAGGATTATGTTTTATGCTGACAGATAAGGGAGTCATTACTACTACTAAATTTTAAGAATAAAAGTTAGCAAAAAAATAAAGATGATAGGTTTTTGTAATTCATTTTGAAGCTTGATTTCAGTATCTGGACAGTAAACTCTAATGAACAGCAAAACTCTCTATGTGAAATCCAAGTAACTCGTGGTCTGTCCACAGGTATATTCAGAGCTCATATTACAAGAAGTCCACAGTGTAGTAGGTGCTCTGCAAAATTATCCAAAGGCCATGTAGAATCATAGAATCATTAAGGTTGGAAAAGACCTCTAAGATCATTGAGTCCAACCGTCAACCCAGCACCACCATGCCCACTAAACCATGTCCCTAAGCGCCTCATCTACACGTCTTTTAAA
>NW_008825271.1:2238781-2239119 GCF_000699105.1 Pygoscelis adeliae
TAAGACTTGTGCTCCAGAACTCTCACCAGCCTCGTTGCCCCTCTTTGGACACGCTCTAACACTCCGACATCCTTCTTGTAGTGAGGGGCCCAAAACTCAACACAGTATTCAAGGTGCGGCCTCACCAGTGCCGAGTACAGGGGCACCATCACTTCCCTACTCCTGCTGGCCACACTATTTCTGATACAGGCCAGGATGCCATTGGCCTTCTTGGCCGCCTGGGCACGCTGCCGGCTCATGTTCAGCCAGCTGTCAACCAACACACCCAGGTCCTTTTCCGACAGGCAGCTTTCCAGCCACTCTTCCCCAAGCCTGTAGCGCTGCATGGGGTTGTTGTG
>NW_008825271.1:2239717-2254548 GCF_000699105.1 Pygoscelis adeliae
TCCCTCAGCACCCTCGGGTGGATCCCATCCAGCCCCATAGACTTGTGAGCATCCAGGTGGCATAGCAGGTCATTAACTGCTTCCTCTTGGATTATGGGGGATTTATGCTGCTCCCCATCCCTGTCTTCCAGCTTAAGGGGCTGAATACCCTGAGGATAACTGATCTGCCTGTCAAAGCCTGAGGCAAAGAAGGCATTAAGTACCTCCGCCTTTTCCTCATCCTCGGTGACAATGTTCCCCCCCCATCCAATAAAGTGTAGTGGCACTAGGTGACTTGCTCATTTCTTACAAAACAATTCATTGAATCAGGTGCTTGGCAAAGACAACAAAGCAGTCATGAGTTTACATGCAGTGTCCCTCAGACTGTCCTGCCATCCCACAGACTTGCAGATTAATCAAACACCGTCCCAAGAACACAATTTTCAACTATTCTTTATCCACTAGGTGACTTGCTCATTTCTTACAAAACAATTCATTGAATCAGGTGCTTGGCAAAGACAACAAAGCAGTCATGAGTTTACATGCAGTGTCCCTCAGACTGTCCTGCCATCCCACAGACTTGCAGATTAATCAAACACCGTCCCAAGAACACAATTTTCAACTATTCTTTATCCACAGATGGGAGTCATGGAACTCCTTTAAACAGAAGTTGGCTTTCAGAACAAAGATATTACTCTCTACCAGCTTAAAATACCAGGCTAATCAAATTTCAGGAAGGGTTTTTGGACTGGAACTATACATTGACTAACAGGAGCCAGGAACAAGACTAAGAAACAGCACTTTTGAATTTATTCACATATTAATGAAATGACTGCCCCAACAGTGCAGTCTGCAATGAAAAATACTTCTACCGTTAAGAAGTAAGTGGACAGCACAAATGTGTGACTAACAGCTCAGCACAAGTGTGATTATTGCAAAGCACTTACTCTGAAGCAGGTCTGTAACTGAGCATCTTAACATCATTGCGCCTCCTAGATGTTTTAGATCGACCCTTTACTTATTCTTTTAGGGAAGTCTGTTGCCTGGCTTCAGACAGGCTCACATCAGTTGGGAGCTCTGTTGAAGAGTTGTGCTGTGCAAGCCAAAGTGCTCTTCTCACTCTTTAGAATTAAAACGAAAGCTTAGTTAAAAGGATTTTTTGGTGAAAAAGACACTGATGAACACTTTCATTAAACTCCCAGCACCTAAAACTATCACGTAAATTCAATGAAATATTCTTTCTTTTAAAACCAACAAATTTCAGAATCTTCCTATCTCCGTTTCACTTCAGCTGGATATTCAGCCCTTGTTTCCCCAAATTCCTGACAGTCTGATACAACCATAAGCATATGCTTTTCTTTCCTTACTATCACTATGCATTTTCTGTGCTGAGCTTTTTGTTTTATTTTATGGGTTTTTTGTTGTTTGGGTTGTTTTTTTTTTTTTCATTTTAGATGTTCTTTATAGGCAGCACAAACAGAAGTTTCTGATTTTTCAAAAGTGAAATCACAGACATAATAGTCAAATCCTACATGAACACAAAGTGATTCCATATCATTAGGAACCAGATCTTCTGCCTTTTTAAAAAATGTCCAAGGTTGTTATAAAGAGGACTCAGCTGCCTTACCATTTCCTCAACGAACATAATTTGGCCATATGGAATCATCTGAAAAAGTTCCAGTTTTGACTCAGCTGGTTCGATTACCATTCAATCCTAGTACCAACATCAACACTCTTGACCAAACAAATCTTAGCAAGCATCCATGTTTTGCGCTTCTTTCATTTTTCATCTTGGGATATGCGCTATAAGGAGGCAGAAATACTGTTTTTCTCAAACTGCCAGGGGCTTTTACTGACATAGCATGGTGAAAAAGAAATCCAAGGTCTCCATTCCTGTGCTACAGCCAATTCTCCCCATGAATACAGTTCTATCAAAATGGGCCTCTCACCGAGTTTTGATTTCAGTAAAGAAAAACCTCCAAGTATTGTATTAACACTAGTTTCTTAGTGTTATGCTTCAGACCAAAATATACTCCCCAGTGAAGATACAGCATTAGTAAAAAAAGCTACACTTTCATCAGTGGTCATCACAGATATAAGACAAGGACTACCTCAATGTCCAGCAGATGTTTTGGGGCTGGGGGAACAAATGACCCACATACGGTATTACATCAGCACATCATTAAAGGGAAGTTCTGATCTGAAATTAATCGCGTTCTCACAAGGTGGCACATTGACTAATAAGAAAAAGTATTTGCTGGAGGCTGCAATTTTTCCCTGTTAGTAATGCTCCTGCTCATCCCAATTATTCTCATGAGCACCAATAGCACAGTACTTAAGGGTAGAAAGGGAATAGAAAATGAAGCGGTAAACGGGGGGACAACTGGACACCCTTAGCAGAGCTATCTCCCATCTTAAAACACTGGATATTTTTCTTCTAAACTGCAGATAATACATTCAGTGAACACCAATACATTCTTTCAACTATCTAAAATGCAAGCTGCTTGATAAATTTATTGCTGCAGGACTTTCAGACAATTTTATAAAATAAAGAGAATAACCTTACACAGCAATATTTTGTGTATGGGGGGTGGGAGGATTTAAAACAATACTTTGTTCCCTGAAAGATTTGGCCAATGTTTTTAGGGAAGAGAAGTAATGCAAATTCTACTTCTGAACACAAGGCCAGTTATCACCTTTTCCCGTCATTAAGAATACTATAAAAGCATTTTTTCATACTCAGGCTCAGTTTCAGATTGCTTCAATTCCATCAAAGTTACTCTACCTAGTTTTTGCTATTGCTGGTTGGCTCAAGGCTCCGCAGTAGCCAACAGGATGCACTAAAGGCAGAGGAAGTTAGTGGAATTTAAGATGACTGACCCTGCTAGTACCACCTGAAACATGTGAAGCCTCAAAACAGAAAATTTTGCTCCTGGAAAAAGAGAGTGGGAACACATCAGTTTGGTGGACAAAACTGGCACTTAGTTTTCCACCAGTTTGCTGGTGTGCTAGTATGCCTTGTAAAATGTCACTGTAGGAAATCTATAAACACACACCGGTTGCTAAAGTTAAAAAAATCTCTAAGACATTTCTAATGTAGTTTTCCTGAGTGACTGCGATGCAAAGACATGCACTATGACAGCTGTTATTTCTTGACATTTGAACTCCTGACAAATTCATATAATTAAAATATACATATATGCACACACGAGCTCATATAAAACTCTCAACTTCACACACAATTACACACCCCAGAATCTCTCTCAGACAGAAGATATGGGCCCAATGACTTAAAAGCAATGATTGCTACCAAATGGGAAAGATACTTTCAGTAAATGGTGATCTAATAGTGCTTTCAATGAGTATTTCAGGTTCTTGCTGATTCTCTGGTTTTGGCTCCTCTAATAACAGGTTTTTTTCCTCCTCCACTCCTGTGACACATGCAGAGAATAAATGAATTGCCTGTTGAAAATCCTGCCGGTTTTGACTTTGCACTTTCTACGTACATCAACCTTACCTGCTGGCAAGTCATGCTGAAGCTTCACAACTGCCCACAGAGTGCACAGCACACAACTCGGAATCATGGAAAGTCGTAGAAAGACTAAAGCAGGATAAAAGCAGTTACTGAGTCAAGTCTGCTACCCCAAGGCAGTAGGAAATACAGGTATATAATTTCTATCCACTGCTTATCCAATTTGTTCTTAGAGATTTCCAGTGATGGAGATTCCACAATACCCTTAGTCACACTACCTCTGTTTTTTACCACCCTTATCATCAGAAAGCGTTTCTTAATACACATCCTAGACCCTCCTTAATGTAAATTAAGACAAATACTTCTTGTCCTAACCATTTTGAATACAGAGTAGATTATTTCCTCCATCTTTCCAGCAGACTTTAATGTATTTGAAAGTAATTATTACTTCCTCCTCAAATTTCTCTTCTTAGGCTATTTGACCTCAAATCATTCAGATATTGCCCAGAGTTTTCTTTGATCATTCCTATTGCTTCTCCTTCCCCCATGCTTCACAAATGTTTGAGATATGAGTGTCTAAACTGAGCACAGTACTCTAGGTTGAAAACTGAGTTCATGTTTCTGCATCCCAGAATTAGGAAGTATCTCTCCCAATTACAAAGTGTTTTCCAGTAACAGCTATTCAGAGTTATGCAACTTTCAAGACCACGTTAAAGTACCGCTGTACAATATAGTGTATAAATCAGGATACAGATATTAAGACTGAGATATATCCAAAATAATGTTTTCAGTTCAGCAGCTTCTGGACTCACAGATACTGAGTTCTATGCTGAATTGGGGTCGTGTAGCACCATGAACTGAAGTATCATCCCCTTAAACTGCTGAGTAAACACACACAGTTTTCAACACAACTTTTATCAACAGTGTTTCCCAATCCCAGTGCTAGACTGGCTTAAAGAAACTGAAAACTATCTTCACTCAGTGAAAACATCCATGATATCTTTATTCTCTCCATGAGCATACCAATGCACTAAATTATTCCTGTGTTCTCAGCAGAACAGACATTTAAAAAAAAAAAAAAAAAGAGAGAGAGAGGAGGAAAAAAACACATCAAAAAACCCCAGCAAAATCAAGAACATTAAAAGGAAATCCAGCAAGAAACACAAAGGCACCAACAAACTGCATGTGCTAGAGCACACATAAGCTAAAGAACTGAGGTATTAAGACATGAGGGTTGATAAAGACAAGTTCAAGATGCGTAAGGGAAAAGCCATGCAAAGGTGGCCAATTATTTGGCTTCTGCTGAGTATTTCTGGGCTGCCACCTATCAATCTGTATCGTGACTGTAACACCAATGACACTAGAGAAGGCCAAGTTTTAACTATTTCCATTTTAAACCCTTTTCTCCTGTCACTAGTAAGTTGCCCATGTCTTTCATAGTCAGGGATAGCTCTTCCCAAGCTCGCCTTGACTTTAGCATAACATTATACCAAACTAACAATAAAAATAGGATCTGGAAGAATGCTGGCACTAATGAAAAGTAAATCAGTAGCTAAAAACTAAACATACATATTTCAATACAAAAGGAGACTTTAGATGGGGTGTGGGAGGATGTACCAGCAGAGGAGCTTACTTCCACTGCTCTCTTCCCCTGCTGCTAAAGGAACAGGATTGGGCCTGGCTTTTCATGTTTAGACAGACTCTTCTCCTGAATATAAGCACAGGACATACAACCTCCAAGGGCTCAGACTGCCCACCAGCAATGTGTTTTTTTCTGCTAGACCAAGTTTAATATAACTGAAAAAGTGTGTTCTAAAAAACACTATTTCATGATTTGCGCCTGAAGCGTCAATATTTTTGTAGCACTTTATCTACCTGCGACAGGCTATATGGAGTAGTATATGGAGCTCAGCATCGGTATCTCTTAATCTATAAAAGTGTGTTTTATTATTATATTGGTGAGTGAAAAAACTAGCTACCTCACAGTATAATATACTCTCAGTACTGCAAATCCAAACTCGGGTTTCTCATCTGCAGTTCTGCAGTCTGTGCTGATCTGTAAGATTACAGCAGAGCCCAGCCACAGAAGATTTCTCCCCTGGTGATACAGAGTTTCATTAACTTGATCAAGGGTTGTATTAAAGCATTAAGTAAAACCTTAAATCACTGCCTGTTGCAGCTCTTGCACAGCCACTCACACATCTAAAACTTATTACTATGGGCAACCGTATTGATAAAAACAACGTATGAACACACAACAGCAAGTAAAAACATATAAAACTGCAAGGTATAGTGTGTCCTGCACTTCTCAGTGGATACACAGAATTAACAGCAGATTATTCTCCATCCTCCATGGAGAAATTCAAGGGGGTTTATTCCTCTTTTTTAACATTCTCTTCACCTTCTTTTTATAAATAAATACATAAAAGGCAAGAAAACTAACCCCTGCAGATCTATACACTGCAGTGAGAAATTTAAATGTTCCATTCTGCTTATCTGTCCTTTTAGTACGACTTGGATACCATTATTTCATGTCCATAGGCAAAATTATCTGAAGATAAACAAATGAAATTTAGTATTGCAAAGGGAAAAAGCGAAACTCACCACATGTACTTGCCACTAAAGTACTGCTTGCAAGAGTATCACTACTGATCTCAATTGAAGTTACTGAAGCGGGAAAAAAAGGTTGTTAGAGTAATCTGGAGAAAAGCACTCTTCCACTTTGAGCATACAGAATCAATCAAACCTAAACCCAGCATTTTTCACCCAGGCTACTAAACAGTCCAAAAGTGGGGGTGGGAGGGTGTTTGTTTTTTAGTTATATTAATAAAACCACAGAATTTTGGTCCCCTACCATGGATAGCTGCTTCCCTACTCGTATTTGATATGTAGCCAAAATAACACTCCAAGGTTTCCAGAAAAGCAAAACTCATTTGAAAAAAGCAAAATTTCTTCTAATAATACTTTAACCAACTTCGAGTAAACATTCCCAGTGATTCCACTGAACGTCATGGTCCCTGATGTCCCAGCGAGCTGCACTGTCAAACCACATCTGAAGTATAAAATGCAGTAGGCTTCAGATGCCTCCTTCAAATAGTTTCTCTGGAGGTACCATTCAGGCAAGGCCTTGTTTTTCTTATCAAAACAGAATATTCATTCTCATGCTGAGGTTTTTTACATCCAAATTGCTGTGTATTCTAAGGTGACTATCATGTGCTTCAATATAGCACCTGCAGGATTAATGGTGATTTATACAGAGAACAAGAAATGCAAAACTTAAGAGCAGATAATTCTAAAAACCAAAACACTGGTGCACTCACAAACTGTACCTCTGACACTAGAGTGAAAGCCTCTAATTGCCAAAGAAATAGATTATTAGTTAATCTTCCTGGTACTTTGCTAAATTTCTCTTACAGGTCTGCTTTATCAAATTTATTCTGCATACATGTAATTTTCTGTTCCAGATAAACAGCTTAGGTTCATCATAACAGTTCAGCCATGCCTGCAGGCTAACTGGAGTCGGAGTTTTCATTTTCAAGCGAAGATTGGATGCGCTTGGCCAGTCAATGCACCACAAACCTCATTTTTTTCCTCTAGTAATAGAAGCGCAATAAAGCCAGTCAAGTTAATGGAGGTTTGCACTACAGTAAAAAGTAGAAGAGGGTTGGCTGGGTAGATAGCTGGTTGTTTTTTAAATGCAACAAGAAGGACATACAAAGACATTTTTTTTCCCAGATTAAGGAAATCTAAGATTTTCCTTCAACAAATCACATTAAGCATCTCCTTCACCCGTGAGAATATTAACACTTGAAAAAGATGTTTTACTGAAAAAAAAAGGGAGATTTCTCTTTATTGCTTGTAAGGCTAACAGGAAAAAAATTGACTTTCCAAATTTGACATTTGACAAATGTCACTGGGCTGAAATGTCAATAGCCTCATAAAACAAACTGATACCTATAAATTAGCTATGACTTTTTTAATTAATGGAAAGTGAGTTCTGAACAATGTAATAGTAACTTTTCTTGTTGAATCAACATTTTGAAGTACATTTCCAGTCTCAAAAACACCAGAAATCCGTAGAACTGTATCAATAATAAAATGAAGAATATAACATGAAGTAGCTACCTCAGAATTACAGGCATAAATCTTTATCTTTCCTTTGTCATGCATGTATACACAGCTTCTTCTGATTCTAGTCTTTGCAGCAAAATCCAGAACTCATACAGGCCTTTAGCTCTTGCATACATTTAGACACTAACCTGAAAAGGACGGATTAAGAGATAGCAACACCCTCCAGGAAAATATCTTTAATCACCTTATGCTTCTAGGGAGATAATCCCTCATTACATCAGCATCTTCACAGCCAGCAAAATGACTGCATTTTTTTTTTTTTCAGATGGGGAAAAAAAGAAGGCATTTAAGCAACTTAGCTCAAGCTATGCAGCAAGCCTACGAGAGAGACTAAGGGAGAGCCTCACAGTTCACAGCTCCTCATCTTTTCACAAGCTACAGTTCCAGGCATAGCAAATCAAAGCCCTTCTCCAAGAAACACGAACTCAAAAATTCTGTCCAGGTTTTGTTACTATCCCTTCACCGTGGTATCTCAGAAAAACAATGAAGACATTCATGCTATATTACACCATATGTACATAGAGCATAACTAACATTATTATGAACTACTTTCTTTCTATTATGGTAAACAAACCTGTACTACCCAGAGATCTAGATGAAATTATCACAAATATTTTAAAATTTGTACAGCATTCCAAGCATGCCACAAGCTTTAAACCGATACAAAAGCAATGCTGTGATTATAAAGGGTCTGCAAGTTAAACAGATCAGACAAACGGGGCTCTCCATCAGTCCTGGACACAGAAAACAGAAATGGAAAATAAACATCAGCATGACTGACGATGTTCCATTAATCACCACGATGGAGAGTTCCAAGTGAGAAAACTGTGAATAAGAATTTAAGGGCACAGTGATTACAGGATTTTCCAAAAAGGAATGGAATAGTTATAGCCTGGTTATTAAATTTTCTTCTTACAACGTTAAGCTTCCTATTTATAATGTATGTATTTGTGTTAAGGAGCCAAACGTCTGCATTATGTTCTCAGTGAACTGTAATGGTCTGTAATGCTGTATTACTGGGGTAGCCACCTATGCAGAATGACCGTCAATGTACCTTTTTTTTTTCTTTTCTTTTTAACACCTTTATTTGTAATTACAATGCACTGTTGATCCTTCTTCCCTTCTTCTCACACAGTGCTTACACCATTGTAAGGAAGGACAGAAGGAAGGAGCCTCTAATTCCTAAAGGTCTTATTTATGAGTTGTTGACTTGCAAAGACCTACAATCATTTGTCTTTCTTGAGAATGTAATGGGTGAAATGTAGTGTATAGAGCCTAAAACCAGATTTCACCCTGGAATCAGTAAGCAGGAACATTGAAATACATGATATAGTGCTATATAATATGCATGCATTTAGAAATAAATCCCAAAGGCAGCAGCAAACCAAATTACCCTAATACATCAATCAGAGGGAAGCAGGTAATGAAAGAGTAATATCTGCTCTCTAAATATTAAGCTGTTATCTCTTTATCTGTTATTGCCATATTCTTTCTTTTTACCTCCACCTGTACTTTCAGCTTATTGGCTAAATTGAGATAAAATTCATTCTGCCTTAAAAAGGTATTTTAATACCTTCTTGCAATCCCAGTAATCTACTTGCTATTCCTGTTGCGCCCTTTTTCAACCCTCTGTGAGAGGCCAATGACACAGCAAGCATTTTTCATATCGGATTCTTTTTCCAGCAGTAGGAGCATTTACCATAACAAGTTCTTGTCAGTCTTTTTGCAAAAACGAGAAAAGAAAATTCCTGTACTACCACAGGCATCTTTGAGAGCAATGCTACTTTTTGCTTTTCCTGACCCTTTTTTCCTAGAGAGTACGTTAAGAAAAAAGGAACTTGAAGTACTGTTTTGAACGCATTTTTTTTTATTTTCTCAGGCAAAAAAGAAGCTACTTGCTTAGTGATTGACATTTCTAAGTTGATGAGATTAAAGGTTGATTTACACACCACAAAGATCTAGTGTGCTCTTTCACTCATTTCTCAGGTCTTCAATTCCAGGATCGTACAATAAGAGGGTACAGTATCGCTTCAATTCATGTAAGAATTGGGAAAAATATAACCTCATTAAAAAGAAGTCTTTGACTAAATTTATAGTATTTCTTTTCTGGACTTGAAATAAAAAAGCCATACTGAGAAAGAGGATTAAAAGGAGCATAAAGTAAGCAATCTAAACTGCGGGTGTTCTCCAGTATGTGACAATGCAACTTATATTTGAATGTCATGAATAATAATGGTATGATCCTTGGCTATATCCAACCTTTTACACCCTGTCTTTCCTCATTTCCAAAGTTTCAATTGATTTTATTAGGAGTTCCCCAATACATTATTTCTGTTCTAATAAAAAATACAATCCTAAGACAAAATGTCATATGCTCTGTATACTATGATGCTGGAGGAAATAAAAAGGGAAGGTATCTTTTTTCCAAGGTTACAGAACCTTATTTCAGATAACATCAACAACTAAACCTCCTTGACATGCAGTCTGAAGAATTATTAAAAAATGCTAAGCAATCTATGAATTTCAGTGCAACAGTTGTAGAAGTCAGTCCTAGTTTCTTTTTGCAAGTCCGCAATGAAATATTTATGTGTCTGACAGATAACAGACTTCAGCTACTTGAGATTGACTGAGATGGGTGAGACCGGGATGAATAGTATGTAAGCATGCAGTAACTGCACACCTTTTAGACTGCTAAATTCAAGTGCATTTTCAGATATGAATATGACCTCCTGACTTCAAGAATCACAGACTAAAGGGAGGAAAACTGTCCCGAAAAAAGCTTCTGTAATTTGGTGGTTTGTTTCACAGTTTATAGTATTTGCGCTGGTAGTTAACTAAAATACGGTTTCTACCATGTCTTACTGATGAATAACACCCTAGTGCTGGACACTGGAATTTCTGGATGACATCTACCCTTTAATAATGTTGTCTTCTATCTTCTCTCCCTGAGTCCATTTCTTTACCAAAAGACCTCTAAGGACAGCAAATCAAATGAAAACCTGAAACGAATTATTTTCACTGACTTGCTGCAACTGTTTGTGATGCCCTCTGATACCCTTCTAGACAGGATTTTTGGATAATTTTTTTAAAACATTTAGCAACAAGGCTAAGACAACTGCAGGATGCAAAATCTCCTGGCAAATAAAAAAAGACAAAACCATTTCCAGAGAAAACACAGATCCAAAGCAGGACAGCGTAAAAAAAATGCTGGCTCACATCTATTACACGTGGCAGTACCAGTCAGCATGTATAGGAAAAAGACCTCTGTAAAATGTGACAGAGTATTTATTTAGCTATATTAAACCAATTCCCATTTAATAAAATGGGAACTACCGTGTACAGAATCTCAAGTTAAACCTCAAACAATATCAACTGGCTCAGATCAGATGAAGTTAAAAACCTGTTTCATTTACATAACGAGTAGCAAAACACCCTGCAGATACTTAAGAATCCAGCTAACCCAACAGTACAAAGAGGCAAGGGGACAAACACTATCAGTTGAAACAGGTAACCATGTGGTACACTAAAAAATTGGGCTGGATCCACATAGCACATGATTTGCCATCACAGAGAACAAATCAACAAAACAGGGTCGAATGCTTTAGTAGTGAGCCAGACTCTCAAAGATGAACCAGACCAATGAGGCTAATCTGTTGAGGTCCTCTCAACAGTCAGCAAGACAGAACAGTGAGAAAACTTACACATGGTTTTTAAGGGAGATTGAAATCAGCCACTGTTAGTTATCTCCTGGAGGAGCCGCCTTCTCCACTGACTACAAAATACACCAGGGAAATTAACCATAAATTAAACTTAAGTTTTACAAATAGGTCCTACCGCGTACTTGCTACACAAGATCACAGAGGACAAATGTCCAGTGTTAGGAGGTGAGAAGACTTGAATCCATATGCAGTGGAAATAAGACAATATATAAGTAATTTATTTATTACACTGGAGTTAATACAAAACATTCTTAAGAGTTAGCTGAAGTTTCTCTTCCTATAGCTCTAGGCTCCAAGGCTTGCTCAGTAAAAAAATCAGAGATGTAATCTTCGGTATATAGATGAGAAATGTTGGGAAGCTATGCAAAACAATAATCAACTCTGCTTACTAGTTGCAAGACGGCCCTGAAGGAATGAAGCTGTTCATACCAATCCCTTGAAACACTTGGTTAAGACCAGATTCACGAAGCCTTTAGAAAAGTCGACAAAGGGAAAAGCAGCCAGGGAAATACTTTACTGTCTGAAGCCCTACAAGAAATTAAAAGCATGAGCAGTCCTTTAGCATGGAAGAACCACCAGCGTTAGTGAGCTTACATGTCAGAGAAGGAAAATAACGTGGCGCTGACGCAGACCTTGAAGAGACAGCAAATAGACTCTCTCTTAAAGGGGCTTGTGCTTTAACACAGGCTTTTGTTATCTTAAAAGGGGGGACCCTTCTGGACTCACAGAGAGAGAACTAAGCCAATTTGCCACCAGGGCAAACCAAAGTAAGTGCCAGATTACTGCAGCTACCAGACAGGAACAGCTCTACTCACGCCCTTCGCAAGCCTTCCTTTTTAAGGGAAGGGAAGGAATGGCAGCCAAGCACCATAAGAAATTCAGTAGATAATGTCTTTGCTCTCTAAAGAGGTAATCAGAAACAGCACAATAAAACCAAATAGCCCACAGGTTCTCAACAACATCTGGTGCAGAAAGCTTCATCTCCAGGAGCCATAAAAGGTTTATCTTGCCATCCTTTTATATGGCAATATGAGATAAGCCTTCTGTCTTTGTGGTATCTTCTTAGCATTTATTCCTGTGGATATCTACCTAATTTTTCTACTGTTGCTAAATAAAAGGAATGCTTTTAAAACACAGTCCTGCAGCCATCGCCTCCACAACCGGGATATAAGGCTGAAGACTGGGTTTCGATTCTTAATCATGAGTGATGTGCCTGTGATTAGCAGAGAAACTTGCAATCAGCCCAGCTAGATCGCATACCTGCTCAATTGTTCCCTGCTGTCCACATCTCTTAGGAGAAAGGACCCTGTCAGACAGGACCTGCAACATGACAGCAGTCTCTGCAGCTATCACACTAAGATATACAAAGCATTGTTAATTATAACACAATCAAAGCACAAGTCCCTGAGCTCATCACTTCCCCTACGTACAAATGAGATTTTCTGTTACCGTGAACACCTTCTATTAGCTTATGTCACCTCCTGCAGCACCTCATGCACAAATGTTATAAGAGCACTTTATAGGTTGACAGTTCGAGTTAACAAGTGTAGAGAAAATAACATGACAAGCGTGTGGAAATGACACAAGTATCCCCCTTGTGAGCTTAGCCCCCTAATAAAGCTTGGCAGCTTTCACCTAAAAATGTAGATGATGAAAACCGCCAAATTAAGAAAGGCACCATTATTTTTTTTTTTTAATCAACAAAATAAATATGGAGAAATAAGAGTTTGCAGTGAATAGCTGCAGTGGGAGATGAGCAATAGCATCACCTTACAAAGGTGATGCTATTTTACAAAAAAGTAGCTGTATAAAAAACTTGATTAACCAGGTATATTTTTAATTTTTTCTGATGTACTACTGCTTTTCCAGACTTTTACATGTGTGAAAAATAGATAGCTTACATTCTGCTTGTGTCAGCTGAAGGCATATAAAAGCAGGGAGATGAGAAATCAAGAGCTGCTGAAAAGCTATATTAGCAGAACTGTTGCAACCGTGATTGACTGAAGATCTAGGAGAGGCAAGGTTTATTAGAAGAAATAATATCTTTTACTGGACTAATTTTATAGCTAGAAAAACCAGACGTGTTCCCTGGACATAAACACTTCTTCCAGGATAATTACTTATTACCTAAGGAACAGGCCCTGAAAAGGATTTATGTGCCAAAAGCTTGTTCATTTTTTCCTCTATTTCAATTAGACTAATAAAATACATTACTTGTACTGCTTGCATCTTTCTGCATCATGGTGCAGCACATCTATTGACAAGAACAAATATCTCTTCACGACGTCTGTAGATTTCAATGCAAATGGATGATGGATGAATTAACGGATGAAGAATATTCACTTAAAGGCTGACAGACAAGCGGTTATGATCAGCAGCCCTTCCAGAAAATATACATGTAGCCCTCAGACAAATAAGAACCATTAAGAACAGCAGAACAGCTGCAACAAAGAAAATCCAAAGTCAATTATTTCCCATAACACACTGGAATAATTTCATATGTCATCCCACTGAGCTACAACAGGACTCCAACTTCAGTGAATACAACTGATAACACGAAATGTGTGTTGCTGCCTGCACTTTATTTTCTTTAATGCATAAATAGTTGCATCGGCTTTACAGGAAACAGCACAGTGGAAAATTGCCAACTATGCACAAATTTAGAAAGAGCTACTCTCTTCACTGGGCAAAATGCTTTATGACGGACTAGCTATTCATATCATTTCCATAAGTAACATCTAGGTGAAGAAGCCAATATACTTTGCAGCAAAGAATTCATCTTCTTGGGAGGTGCAGTGTATTTTACCCTGCAGAATTAAGGCATTCACTGCTATTGTAGCTATCAACTATACATACAATAGTAAGACAGGAATGAGGTGGTGATTTTTGTCTTTCTGTACCAGTTATTTTCACAAATGCTTGACAGGGTGTTATTTATTATTATTTTGTTATGTCCTGGTTTCAGCTGGGATAGAGTTAATTTTCTTCCTAGTAGCTGGTACAGTGCTGTGTTTTGGATTTATCAAATCGGATTTGGATTTATCAAAAACAAAGTTGATAACACGCTGATGTTTTAGTTGTTGCTAGGTAGTGTTCACACTAGTCAAGGACTTTTCAGCTTCCCATGCTCTACCGACTGAGAAGGCTGGAGGTGCACAAGAAGCTGGGAGGGGGCACAGCCAGGACAGCTGACCCAAAACTGGCCAAAGGGATATTCCATACCATGTGACGTCATGCTCAGCATATAAGCTGGGGGGAGTTGGCCCGGGGGGCTGCTGCTCGGGGACTGGCTGGGCATCGGTCGGCAGGTGGTGAGCAATTGTGTCATGCATCACTTGCTTTGTCTATTCTATTATTATTATTATTATTATTACTATTTTATTTTATCTCTATTATTAAACTGTTTTTATCTCAACCCATGAGTTTTCTCACTTTTACTTTTCCAATTCTCTCCCCCATCCCATTACAGGGGGGGAAGTGAGTGAGCAGCTGTGTGGTGCTCAGTTGCCGGCTGAGGTTAAACCACGACA
>NW_008825271.1:2254570-2274678 GCF_000699105.1 Pygoscelis adeliae
TTTTACTTTTGCTTAACCCACCCTCCCCCAAAAAATTTCATGCAGCATAGTAAAAAACCATAAAACCAATGAAAAGACTCAAAATATTCTGCAAAGTAAGATATTTAAAGACCTCAGTCTGTTCAACTGAAAAGAAAAGACCAAGAAGGTAGCTTTGTTTACAATTTACAAGCAGCTTTAATAGACAGACAAATACCAGGTACTAAAAGATGCTCTTAATTCTAGGTACAGAAGACAAACTGAGGCCTAATGGCTGGAAGTGAAAACACAGTTACCATTAATTTAGGGATTAGGTATGTTTTTTTTCAAATAGTCTTTGGTTTTGGTGTTTTGGTTTGTTGGCTTTTTAAAAAACAAAACAAAACAAAACAACTCACACCTTTGGAATAACCTAGCAAGTGAAAACGCAGCTGTTCCATGGCTTCATATTTTTGATACTCTTACTCCAATAGAACTCATTGTCTTTGACCCAGATAGGCTTTTAGGACATGTCCTACGCAAGAGGTCTAGCCAGGGGATCCAATGGTCCCTTCCAGCTCCAGAAATCTGTCAATCTTTTTTTCTATTGAAACCCGTGGCTACATATGTACCAAGAAGTTGTTTGATATCACCTCTTGTATACACATGAGCAAATACTCTGTTCTCCTCTACTCTGTGACTCCACCATCTCTGAAGTTTTGTCATACCACATGCATTGATATTTGGCTTCTGCTTGAACACAGCACCACCTCTTACCTTAGTAAATACAAGTACTGGAAAGAACAAAATAGTCTGGGTTTGGTCTAAAGATACTGTTAGTAAAAATAATTTCCAACAGTTTGTCTATGAAAAAAATGAGAAAATAGAAGGAATCTCAGGTAATAACACAGATAATTTTTTCTTCTATTCATAGATGTATATCCTTTTAATTTATACTCAGGAATATTGTTACATACATAGTCCTATTCAAGTTAATCTTTATTGTGAAGCCACTCACAAAAGTTTTGAAGAGTCAAACTTTTATGATTTCAGTCTTCCCTACATTACATATTGTTTGAACTTCGAAGTACAACCATTCCCTACAAATACCCATTAGCATGTAGCTTTTGTAACGCTAGTGTGCAAACCCTGTGTGTAGCAACAGCGTATCAAAATGGAACTCAGGTCTGAAATGAAATCCTAATTCATGTTAGGATCCGCTAATCCTTTCTGCTCACCTTGAATATGAAAATAACTTGCAGTACATCTGTACAAAAATGTTGCCTGAAGCTGCATCTTTCTACCTTTGAAATATGTAGAATGAATAAAAACTGAAATTTCTTTTGTTATTTGCCAAACAATTCTAAGCTTGAACAGAGCCCTCGATGGAATCTGCAGTATTTGTTTACCAAAAATAGAACACACACTGTTTGCCATCACAACACAGAGACAGAATAATGAGTGATGAGTTTGTTCACCAACTATTAAAACATGCAATAGTGATTAAAGCATCTGATCATCAAAAAGTTTTTACTTACCCATAGGAACATTGGCTTTTCTTTCCTCACAACAACAACCAGGCTTATGAACTATTTAGTTTTGGCAGCTTCATGCGTTAGCTCCAAAAAGGAGAGCTCCATTAAAGAAACTGAAACGTGCATTACAGGGACAACAGAGGATCCTAAAACCTTTTATCAGACACCCTGCTGCATGGAATTTTTTTTTAAATAAATATTGAACAACAGATATCTTTGAACTTCTCTAGTTAATAGACCTTACAGACCTCCTACAGTGCGGCAATAAATATGTCTCAAGAAATCAGTGTATCACTTCGTACCATTTAATAATGCCACAATTGCCTTTGTTATGCGGACTGTATAGAAGGGTGAATGCTATCCGAGAGCAAAACCATGCATTAATAGTGCCTTTCTTTCTTGTGTTAGTAAGCATGGCATCCCTGCTTCAGTTCTATTCTCTTCCACCTGTAGGTCCTTCCAGTAGACAGCTGAGTCCACTTAAAGCATCAAGTTCAGAATAGTTTGGCATCCAGTTTCCCAACTCAAGTTATTAAAACAAGAACTGCTGTGATTCATGAACCATGGCTGAATGGCTGACTATTCCTTTCACTTAAGTTCAGGATTTTTATTCATGTATTTTTATCTCTTTGAAATAAAAACCCCACAAAGACACCAACATGCTGAGATACAATGTCTCGTCTTATCAGTGCCTAATACAGGCGATGAAGAAGCTGACATACACAAATCCCCATCCTAAATCTGTCTGTTCTGAAGATTTCATTTGCACAAATAAGCTTTGTAGGTCACTACTCACTTCTCAATGGGTTATTTTACTCCTGATTTTGCATCTGGGCACAGAAAAGTAAGAAGGACATTTTACTTTTCCATTATTTTCTTACTTTAGAAATACCAAGATATATAAAAATATACGCGTATTTATAAATATACACATTCACAAGAAGTCAGGAACACTCTGTTTCACGTAAATGTACCAGTTCTCATCATACCTTGTTACTAAACTGTACTGTTTTAAGGAATTAACTTCTGCTTCCCTTCTGCTCTTAAAAACCTGAAAAGCAGTATGAATAGCTTGACAGCTTGTCTCTGAAATAGAGGTAGCTCTCAGTCATTGATGATGATTCTTGTTTGTTTAAGACATACAAATTTTCCCCCTGTGATCAAATCATAGAAAATAATCCTTTTTTTTTTAACCTCTTCTTCCAATAGTAAACTTTAGAAGTGATTCAGTGTAAAAACAAGTTAACCTACGCATTACTTTGTAGTTGATTGAGAACTAATTTACATTAAGTAGACATTGTGTTACATAAAACACACATCCTTAACGCGTGCCTGGGAGCAAGCAGCATCTGAAGCCCAGTCATGACTCTGTCTTAATTTCCTTTATTAATTTTTCATCCCACATAAACTTTAATGATTGCGCACGCTTCCTCTGGTATAGGAACAGGGAATACAAAGAACAACATCCCAAGCTATGGGGAAAGCAAAACTTCCCAAAAGTTACTTTCTCTCTGACAGAGGGGGAAAAAAAATTGTCCTGACTCCGTATCTCTGGTGATCAGTTTAATAGTGTAGGTGTGAACAAGGCATATGAATTAGGCATCTCAGAGAATGTTTGCATCACTATGAGGTGCACTTAATACCACACCACCAGCAGCAGTCAGTCTCTAATCTCCAGCACGAGGCTGTAGTTTGACATGCACTTCAAGTTAACAGTGATGCTAAAAAACACGTTTTCTCTGCTTGCCACCCTCAACTAGCAATTCCCCTATGCCCACATCACTCCCTCCAGCGTGGTGCCATGACTACGGTGAACCAAACCAGGGTCAATTGATCCAGCTGTTGCTTGGTTATTTTTGACCACAGAATTTTCTGACCAGCTGAAGCCCTAAAGCATAGAGTTAAAACAGTAAAAGTACAGTATGAATAAACAGGTGACACCACATCTTTTCGTAATTCCCTTAGAAATATCAACACATTAGATACACAGAATTCATTTCAGAAGCTTACTTTTCTATCTTCAGGTATATGCTCTCCTAGATACAATTCTGTCCATAAAACAGTTTGCGGTCTCTATTGAATGCTTGCCCCGCCCCCCATCTAAATCCACTTAATAGAGCCTCAGTCTTGTTCTGAAACTGCTCCTAAATCTGTTTTAATGTGTTGCATTTATATTTTTAGATATTGCCCTGAAGAATGCTATATCATTGAAGGAAACAATTCATCACATAAGCCTAAGGCATAAAGTAAAGAAAAAAAAAATATTTCCCATGTTATATGCCTGCAAACTAAGGAACACAAAGGGGAAGTCTAAACAACCGCTGTGAAAACAGCTGCACCTGGTGAATACCAGGTGAAAAAAGAAATATTGTGGTCTATTGCAAAAAGAACACATAATTGTCACATCAGAAAGGAGAAAATGTATCTTGTATAAAGACTTGAACTAACAAATTAAGGAAGATGTCCATGCTGGCGATGCTTTGTGATATAACTTTGATCAGAGTTAACACGAATGGAAGTTATAGGCATAAATCTCTATGAATCAAGATGCAAAAATATTCCTTTTCCTTTTTTCTTTCCCCATTTACAGGCTCAGAGAAGGTAAAGTGTTTCAAAAGAAAAGGTATAGCTTTGATAACAAGATCAAATTGCTTTCCATGTCACATCTGACCTTAAAGAGTAAAGACAAAAAATGACAATTTCTTATTCTCATCTGGAGGAAAAACTTTGTTAAAATGTGACTAAAGAAAATACAAGACGACTTATACTACACCATGCACACTGCCACACTTACAGGAGGAAAACTGCATTACTTCCCTCTTTCAGCTAAAATACCTGACAAGTTGTTGCCAACAATGCATATTTTACTGGCTGCCTTATTTTCCTCTGAACAACGTCCCTTAGAGGGAATATTCATAGAAAATAAGGCTAACCCCTGGATTTCAATATTTCAGGTAACAGAAGGTTACAAATTTTTCTTGGCAACCAGTTCTGTCAACTCTTGACCTGTTTAGTTCCCAGCTTCTTGCTCGATTCCTGCCTGACTTACAAAAATATAGAAAGCTTCTCCCCTCTCTCCAGCTCTTTCCACTGACCTTCTTCCCATCCTCTTAACTTCCAGAGCTCCACTAGCCCCAAATTTCCTCTAAACATCTGTCTTTCCCAATGCTTCATCGCTTCCTTTTCCACATTACCTGCAGTGAACTACCCCCCATACTTAATCCCATTTTTTTTTACCCTCGACCCTTCCTCTCTTATCATCAGCACTTTCATAATTGTCCCCATTTTCTGATGGGAACACAGCCCATCCTCCAGTAACCATTCTTTATCCTCCTCACTCCTCTCTGGATCAGGTCCTCACTTCCCCCACTCCCACTTCCTCCACTCCAGTAAGGAGTCATATTTCAAAAGTTGGCAAATTTACGAAGACAAAAGTCTGCCAGGGTAACAGTCTGCCAAGTCTGCAGATTTATAGAGACAATTTCATTTAACTAAGTGTTCCCTCCCACTATTTACTCATTTTACTTCGCACAACACAAGTTTCACAATGCTTATTTTGGCACAATTTCTTCAAAATATATTCTGAACACTTAAAATCTGATTTCAGGTTAGAGTAACTAAGTCAAAACTGGTGGGTTTTACTTTTATCAACTACAACATGCCAAAAAAAGATGACAGGAGACTTCTCATGCAAATGCCGCCTTCTGATTTTTGGAGCAGTCAAAACTAACCTCGTTTCCTTTGAAATACTCCAAAAAGTTATCCAGCGAAGAATCTTGTAGGAGTCATTTTTAGGAAACAACGCGAGTTCTGCTACAGTGCTGCCTGTTTTACAGGATCAGACATAACAGGGTGGGTATGTGGGAGTAACTTAAAACATGCGTATGAATAAAAAACAATTAAGTAAGAAAAACTGAAGCCCTTCTTTTTGTCCAAGATACCTGTCTGAGCAACAGAAATAGACTTTGGTGAGCAATCTTCCATTAGCCTTGGATTGATCAAAACTCCCCATCCCATTGCAGATGTTCAAGATCCTGAAGCAGGCTGTTACTAAACATTTTAACTCCCCTCCCCAGGTTTTCTTTGGTATCAAACACTGCATTTTGTAAGTATTGTGCAATGAATTGCTCCAGCTACTACTAACTACTACGTCTCAAGTACCAATGTTCCTCTGACTGCCAGTCAGCTCTGAATCATAACAGCTATCCAGACTGTTTATGTAACTATAAATCCTAGACAATTATCTGACACTAATATTCTTCAAAATCAAGAAAACTTCTCAAAGCACAAAAAAGCAAAATGTTTGTTTCTTTATCAATAATTCAAATACAGAAATACACATTCCTGTCCTGAATTTAAAGTGTGTTAATTTTAGAAAGGTTTGTGTTGTTTGGGGGGGGTTGTGTGTGGTTTTTTAATGAATACATCTATTCAGTGAGTTATGAAAATTTAAAGAGATATTAAGCTATTCACCAGGCCTGTTATTTCAATCAATTTTATTAGTTTTACTGAATGAATGCTATGAATACAGAAAATTATCTCTGAGGCAACAAAATGTGTTTTAACATCTCATTCCTTTCCTGAATGACATATTTTTGCCTATTCCTCTGTTAAAAGGTGAATTAACCTAGATAAGCATTCCCAGACCTAATTTCCATATATCAATCAGTAACATAGCATGCAGAATGTGATCCTGAGTCTTCAATGGGCTAGCATACTGTTGACTCTAAATCAGAAAACATTCTTGTTCTAAATGGCAAGCTTTTGGGGTCTGCAGCTAGTTTTCCAGCCGCTGCCATGTCCTTAACCCAGGGTTCACCTGGCATTGCCTCCAGCAACACACTGGCAAGACAAGAAGGACTGCAAACACAATGACTGAACAAGCGACAACAGCATTTCCATTTCTCACCCCATTACCTTCTTTTTATCAATCAAAGGGATCAAAGGCCTGGTAGAAGCACGCTACCCTGAATTTCTGTAGCCTGGGGGGAAAGCCACTGTACTTATTCTGAGTTTATTCTCACATAAGAAAAGAATACAAATATGGGAAAGCATTGCAGAATTCTCACCACAAGACGGTTCTGGGTCACACTGTTTGAGGGACCTACACAGCAGGAAATTATGTGCACAAGAAAGGACGGGAGCTAAATTAGTCACTCTACGAACAAGACCGGGGCAATTTTCAATTTTTATTTTCATAAAAACCAAGTGAGTCCAAACGACCTGTGAATCATTTGACCTACATGATGAAAAACCCAAGACACTGTTTAATTTGTGCTCACTAGTCATAAATTTCAACTTCAGTGAATTAGCTCTCCATTAACTGTCTCCCTTAGGGAAGTCATCTAGTGGTTTCTGTTTTCCTACTGCATGTATTATTTGCCTATGCTAACCTGAGAAGATATACCACAGCTGCAAAAATACTGCCACTGCTAAGGGCATCTTCCAAGATAAGAGACATGACAGTAATCTTCCAGTGCATAGGAGGAATTAAATTAAAATCATTTACCTCTTTTCCTTAAGAAGTACTTTCTGTTACCAATACTGGATAGAAAGATTTTTCCACTTAAGTATATTACTCATTGCATAAAGACCCCTCTTTTACTTAAAATTCAAGTGCAGTAATTGAAATACAGACATTAGATCAGCCACACTAGGTCACATAACCCTATAACCTGTCTCCACCAATGATAACTCTCAGGTTCCCCTGACCTGTCCCCCTTCTACAATGAGAAAGAGATCCCAGCATGCAAGCACACAGAGTTCATCAGGTTGTACTACCTCTTCTGATTCCTTCAGAAACACTTGTTAGGGTCCTGGTTGCCTCCTCCCCCCCCCCTTACACTTCTACCTTCCCATCCACCATCACAGCACGTCACAGGAACTCCCGGTCAACCACCTACTTTCTCTGGAACACCTGGTCCATACAGTAGGATGGGGAAATGTAAGAGGGTGTGTGTACACACGGTGATGATCCCAGTTCCTGTGAGTTTACAATTTCTTCCCACCCAGCATGTCTGCAGGCAGAGCATGGCTGGGCAGAGCCCACCGGCACAACAAATGAATTGAGAGTGCAATGGGAGGTGTCAAAGGAGCTCTGTTCAGTATTCCCTGCAGCTCCCTGTCCTTGCATTTCAATCTTGGACTCTCATCTCTTCCCAGTATCAAAGGGCTTTGAGCATCTGACATACAAGGGTGGTCATGGGGAGTAATGAAGACAGTCAGACGGCTCTTAGCAGTGCCCAGTGAATAGACAAGAAGGTGCAAACTGAAACACAAGAAACCCATGAAAAAGGTTGTGGGTTTTTTTTAAACCATAAAGCTAGACAAACACCCGGACAGGTTGCCAAGAGAGGTTCTGAAGTCTCTACCCTCAGAGATATTCAAAACCCAACTACACACGTCCCTGGGTAAATCCTAGCTGACCCTATTTTGAGCAGAGGTGTTGGACCAGACAATCTCCAGGGGTGCCTTCCAACCTCAGTGATTCTGTTCCTCTCCTACTACTGATTAATGTATTTTGAGAGTCAGTAGGGAGTACTGATGAGATTTGTCAGAGGAATGTTTAATCCTTGATAAATCCCTGACCTCTCTCACATCTCCACAGCATGACAGGCACTGAGCAGAAAGTAAAGGTCTTCACCACAAACAAGTTCTTTCTTTGGAGGTAGCACGTAGATGGTGACAAGCAGATTTTAGTAGCCCACATGCACAAACAGACTGAAGACCATAGAATGTTTTTTTTCAACAACACTGCATAACGATTTTGCTACAGTACTCGCCTGTACTCAGAACATGTTGTGCTTGGGGAAAATGTGATAATGAATAGGAAAGTAAAATCTAAAAGTCAAAATAAACTAAAAAAGAACAAAGCTGCTTTTGCTTGACAAATATAGTTATGTGTTTAAACAATACTGATTATTATTGTGTATTTTAACACATTACCAGATATTTCTGTGCAGAAAGAAATCTTTCCCTTCATATGGGAAAAGAAATACTTAAAAATAATATCAGCTCAAAAAGATGAGCAGCTTTGGAACAAGCTTTCTCTTAACATTAACTGGCAAAATTGTTTGGGGAATGTAGCGAGACTAGCACAGAAGTGTGTTTTGTTAGAAAAATCCATTAATTGGGTGTGTTTTACACTTACATTTCTGAGTCTCAATAAACAGCTAAGTATTCCAGAAAAATATGAAAACAGAAAAATAAACATAACACATTACAGAGGACACCTATCTGTAGTTTTAAAAGTCTAGTCCCCTGTAAATTAGTTCAGGCAATACTTACAGTAAGTACTCCTATGTTAGAACTTCAGAAGAAAATATCAGATATCCAACTTATACTGGTTTTGGCTGGAAAAGGGTTAAATTTCTTCAAAGTAGCTTGTATGGTGCTATGTTTTGGATTTGTGACAAAAACAGTGTTGGTAACACAGGGAGGGATGTTTTGGCTATTGCTGAGCAGTGCTTGCACAGCATCAAGGCCTTTTCGGCTCCTCACACCACCCCACCAGCCAGTAGGCTGGGGGTGCAGAAGAAGTTGGGAGGGGACATGGCTGGAACAGCTGACCCCAGCTAGCCAAAGGGATATCCCTGACTATATAATGTTGTGCTCAGCAATAAAAGCTGGGGGAAAGAAGGAGGAAGGGGGTTATTTGCAGTTACGGCATCTGTTCCCCCAAGTAACCATTACTTGTGATGGAGCCCTGCTTTCCTGGAGATGGCTGAACACCTGCCTGCCGATGGGAAGTAGTGAATGAACTCCTTATCGGGCTTTGCTTGCATATGCAGCTTTTCCTCTTCCTATTAAACTGCCTTTATCTCAACGCGCAAGTTTTCTCACTTTTACCCTTCTGATTCTCCTCCCCATCCCGCTGGAGGGAGTAAGCGAGCAGCTGTGTGGTGATGAGCTACCCACTGGGGTTAACCCATGACAGAACTAAAAGAACTAATTCTGTCCTATTTTCACTAGGTAACAACATAGCCATCCACTACCATGATTACTCTGGGATTTAAAATTGCTAATAACTCACTACCTTCTACCTGTATTAACATAACTCTATTCAATCAGAATAATTACTCTGATGTTAGAATAACAGTTTACCCTTTTTTGGACTAGAATAATTATGTCCTTAAAGAACTGCATAGAACATTATAGCATAAGTATTAAGTCACATCTAAATTAATTTCTGTTAGTTACTTGATCTCAAGAATTAATTCAAAGTGTCTAACAACTGCAATCTGATTTTTACAAGCTCTTAATATGTTAAGAAATGTATATTACACTACAGACATTAATTTCCCACAGGGTATTTAGCTGAAAAGCTTCCAGTTGACTTGACCTAAAAATCACAGACAAAATGCTTAAATCCCAATTTGCCATTACCTTTTTTTTTTATGCTAATAGTATGTGAAAGGCATTTTCTCCATGCTAAATTAAGAATATAAGGCCCAACTTACTACTTACCTACAATCAGCAGTTTATTCCTATTTAGATAGCACTGTTCAGCCTTATATTATCAAAGTAATCCTGACAGTTCTTGCTTTAAGTGGCTTCCACAGTTTCTTTCCACAAAGGAGCAAAACGCCAAATTCATTGCAAAAGGGGAAATTTTGTTACATTAGTACAAAGCTAGTTATAAATGAATGCTGTCAAGTCCACTTCACACGAAGGGTGAACCGCTGCCTTACAGGGTTTGCTTGAACAGTTCAATAAGAATTGATGTTCCTAAATATTCTCCCTTGAGAAGCCCAGCATAGCAGAGGAATTTGAATTAAGCAGAAATCCCGTAATTCAGTGACAGAACAAAATGTAACATCTATTTTAACTACGAAGAAACTTTTGTGAACACCACAGATACCAGAGATAATATATGTATAGCAAGTTAACAACAGATTGCAGTTATTCAGAGAAAACATAGCCTTGTTATTTCTAAAGAAGGTTGTGCAGAGGACATTAAAGGAGTGTGTGCATTTTGCATACCTGGTTCATATTTTTATAACAGTTTTGGTATATCTGAAAAAGGTTGGGTTTGGGTTTTTTTTTTTTGAACCTGAACTGAAACGCTGAGCTCTCAAATCCTCTCCATAACCTTTCATTCACTGCCTTTCCAGTGCAGGCTGTCAAGACAGCAGCTTATCTGCTGTTAAGACATTAATCATTAATGTGTCTCCAGTCTGTAGATGGAGAGTGTATCCCATAGGGTTTTCTCAAGCCTCTATAGGTCACATTTACAGGTGACAAAAACAACAACCTTCGGTTCCACTTCTAAGTCTACTGGTCACCCACTCTAACTCATAAACCATTCAACTCATGTATTTTCAATAGCATCTTCCACCTAATGTGTTGGCCACAGATTGCATAAAAACCTCAGCTTCCAAATGGTCTCAGCGTAGGCTGTAGGTATGAAGCAGAAGGTCAAGTCCATACTCAAGGAGAAAAAAGAAGGAGAAAATAATGTTAAAGCAACCTGGAGCAAATATGAAAATCACTTCAATCCTCTCTAGGCTAGCAGCCAACCTAGTTCTACCCACACTCAGTGCTTCATCAGACACCAGCAAAATATCACACTATTCAGCATAGAGAAGAGGAATGTGAAAAACATTTTAGCCCTTATTCATGTACATTCAGTGAAGTCCATGAGGGCACAGGATCCTGTTGTTTCTCTCATGATGTAGCAACTAGGTTAGAGCTGGTGCTTGATAAGACGACTTCTCAGGAAACATTAAAAATGAAGTCATTTGTGAGAAGCACTGATCACACTTTCATGAGTTGCAGATTTGGATACTGCTTCATAATGTATGACACCAAACACAACGATAGATTTGAATACAGTGGTTTGGATAATTGCTCCATCATTGCAAGTACCATTTCTGAAGTACGCTAGAAACCCGACTATTAATTGCTAAGTCACCTCAAATCACCTAGGAAACATAAACTAGGTACAGTTACTCACAGAGAATATCCAGGACACCTAACTAAAATTTAGACACCAGCTGCTAATTAGGTAATTATCACAAACAGACATTCCAAGCATGAGCCATAACACATTTCCATTAAAGTGACCTATTCTTTGCCTTTCTGCTCCCTCCAGAGATACACTAGGAATCTCAAATACTCGTAGTTAATATCTCTTTTGCTAGCATCTCATTATTTCCGTGTCAATCATTTACCTTTGTTATGTCCCCCCAAAGTTTCAGGCAGCTCTCTCTATACTAAATTAGTCAATTATTAATTTTGCAAATTTAATGTTTAATTGACATATTCAACCCCTCCCGTTATCAAATTGAACCCTGCAGTAGCCCATGAAGTATTACCCTGTATTCCAACATTGTTTTTTGCATATACTGTTCTTAATTTATATTGTAAATATATTTACTGAGATGTTAGGTACTCAGAGCATCCCCACATAATAAGCATAGTACAAGCATGAGGAAAAGGGGATTTTGCCTAAGTGTCAGCATTGGATGAATAAGCAAAAAAACCTCAGTAATACAGTACCGGCACGCATCTTGAAAAATTATCTTAGTTCAGTATCGTGTTGTTACTTGTAGGCAAGGCAAAAAAATAAAATGAAGATTGAGAAAGGAAATTAAGAAAGCTTTGTGGTCACTGCAGTTACTCTAGTGCATGACAGGCAGTGCAGGAGAAAACATGAATGCAACTATTTGACAGTTTGACAAGTGGGCAATGAAGACTTGTATCACTGTTAAAGCTAAGGGAAAAAAGCTGCGATGACCTTAGGCCATGAAAGTCCTTTAACTGGCAACAAGCCGTGTTATCTAATACATTGGAACCATGGGAAAGATGCAAAGAAAGAAATGGCACAGTCAAAGCAACAATCCGGAAAAATAAGTTGTGCAGCTCTAATTGGACTGACACAAGCAGGCAAGGCTGCCTTGCTCCAGGCAAAGGAGAGAACGATGAAGCACTGAGGGCAAGCACAAAAATTTTTACCTGCAAGGATGAAAACTTGTAGCTGGATTTAAGAAACTAAAAACAGGCAACATTTAGAGAAGATTCAAGTATGAGAAACCGAAGAAAGACCTGTGCTCAAGAGACTGCCCAGAGAAACAGGGTCCTGCAGAACAGAAAGGACAGTGGTAATGTTCACCCACTGAGACAGGAAAAAGCTGAAAAATTAGGTTTCTTTTAGTTATACAGCACATATGCTGATAGCCAGGTGTGGGCAAGGGAGCAGTCACAAAGACAGACAATTATTTTCTTTGTAAATAATTGCAGAGAGGGAGAAAGGCAAGTCTGCAAGAGCTAAACATAACCGGGCACTCTCATTCTACTAGATGTATGCAGTCATATTTCTAGACAGAGTAAAAACACATGTGCATACAGCACAGTGCAGCTCACGTCTTGAAGTTGTGCAGTGTGGTCTACAAGCTCCAACAATCCTCTGAACTTTTTTTTTAACTTGTAGTAACGTACAACTACTTTCATTCATATCATCCTTCATGACTATCAGGTTTTAATGACTGTAATTTCTTAGCATTTCAAAATCTCTATCAGCAGCTTTAAAAAAAAAATCAGCAATTTTTTTTTTTTTTTTAAACATTTCCTCTTTAGTACTGGTAAAGGTGATATTTAGGATAGTCATCTTTCCACATTAGCCACTACTATGAGAAGTGATGGATAATTTTGTTGCTCACACACACCCCTCAATTTCTACTGCTAATTCTAAGTACTGTAGCACATCAACTCTTTTTTCCTGCTGTCCTGTCTCCCAATCCTCTTAAAGGACTTACAGTGATTTGGGGGTCTGCTCCTATTTTTTTTCCAATGTGGTTATTCTAATTCTCTCCTACATTTCAACTACCCGGTTTTACGTTCTTTTCATTGGTGTTGCAGGGCTGCATATTTCAGGTCATTCAGGTTTTTTTACCATGCTGTTTTGCATTTTCTTTCTTTCTTCTTGCCTCTCTTACACGTGGAAAAGAAGAACCTCCTAGCTGGAGAGCACAGAGGTCAGCCATAGCCTCCGTCAATCTTCTGAGACGTAGTTAACTAGTCTATATGTTATGTCTAAATATTTAAAGTTGTAACTGATGTTGAAACATTTGAAAGACCAGAGTTTCTACAGCAATATGAATCTCTTTAAATTGCATCAGTATCAACCATGTTCATTTGAAAAGGGTCTATTTTACTGCACAGGCTAATCAACATTAAACTGCTCCAAAAAAACGTGTCCTGAATTGCAGTTTTCACCTCTTGTGTAACTATGTAATACTAAAATCTAAAACTATTTTTAGTGAAATGGTGGCATCTTGTGGCAGAAATCGGTCACTGCAAGAATGACGGATTTGAAACGGTATTCTGATTAAAACCACACATAATTAGTAATCTAAGCAGTTAAATCTCAAGCGTCTGTTTCAGTTCATTATTTACATGACTACAAAATTGGCAAATTTGCAGAGTTATTTTGAAAGACTTTCTTCTCTCCCTACATCTCGTTTATGAGTAGCATTGCTCTTGTCCAGATTATAAATTACTTTCAGCATCTCACAAGTGAGTTAATGCCACTCTTGGGGAAGGTGGTGACCATCTTTGTAGGTTTGATACATATTCTGGGTATTTAGGAGATCCACCTATCTAAGCTTTTATCTATCGCCTTCAAAAAGAGCACTGCAAATCATGCAAGAATACTCTGCTGAGCAAGTAGTTTAGGAGGAAGAACAGTTTCTCAGATGCTGGTCTTTTCTTCTTCTCATGTCCTGTGAAAATCTAGCATCCCCTCAGTTCTTCTGGCTCCTCACTCCCGCCAGCCCCTCAGCAGAAGCAGCCCACACTGCCTGCCAACAAGAAAAAAGAAGCAAGCAGGGTCTTGGATGACTTTCTTCAGTTTGCAAGGAATGGGTATGTTTCACTCTACAGAGCTGCTTCAGCGTAACACAACATCTGGATGATGCCAGAAAACTGGCATCCGCAGCTACCACCACCGGCTCAGTGCCGCAGAGCGGAACTGAACAGCAATGCTGCCCTCGTCAGAAAGGCCTCGGCAATCCCCCATGGACTTGCCATCCTTTAAACGCCTGCGGTTAATATTCTTCAAAAATTTAACAAAATGAATAGAGGTAGCCACAGAAGAATGACTAATGGTTTTCTAGGCATGCAAGAAAGTTAGGTTAAGGTTTTTAATAATACTTCGTTTACCAACTCCATTCTTTACCTAGTATTTATTCTTCATAAGGATCATTCACTGGTAACAATCTGCTACTGTGGTGTTAAACATTAATTGCTTGTGACAAGTATTTTGCGGGGGCCTTTTTACTATTATGCATTATTACAAACAATCAATTTCTTCAGTTTTTAATTCCTTTTCCTTCCAGGGAACTCCACTTATTCTTTTGCCTTCTGGTTGTTTGGAGGGGAAGAAGGGGGTGTTAGTTTTGGTTTTGTTTGCTTTACTTCTTCTTAACCCTCACTTTTTACTAAAAAAGCTTTCATCTAGCATTTTTCTTAACATATAAAGATGACATCCATATGCATTGGGGGGAAAGCAGGAATAATTTTACCTTCACTCATGACTATGCACAGTAATCTTGACGTAAAAGTTCTTGGTCTATGACTGTAATACAAATAAGCATGAGCAAACCCTTGTGAATTTGTGGACAATCTTGCTGATGGAAGTGAAAAAGAAATGTGGATTTCATACACAAAACATGAAGAGACTCAAATCACCCCCCACGCACACTTTGCTTACTTCCTGTTGTTACTGTGTTGTCACCTTCCCAGCCCCATCATTACTACAAGGCTAAATAGAATTAAGTGCTATGGCATCAGTCTAGTTGAGAGATCTGCCTAATAGCTTGGGTCTAACAACCCCAATAAGGTTTACAGGCTTGAGCCAGGGTAATCAGCTTTTTAGGGCAGGAACTACATCTGCGTAATGCTCTGTATGCCTACATGAAACAGCATCTTTAAATGTCATCATGTTCTTTCTGGCTTTGAAAAATAAGATGTTATTCACTGATATTTGGATGTAAGCTTCCTGCAAAAACAGAGAAACACACTACAACTATCTGCTTTAATAGCACAAAGGTTTCTTCTACTATATAGCAATTCTACCTCTTTATTTCTATGCTGTATCTCTGGGTGTAATAATTCAGTAGATTAAAAAAATAAAAAATCAAGGGGGTTTTGTTGAAATAAATTTTGCATTACTGTACTACTTCACCTGAGAAGTTGGCAAGAATCTAGAAACAAGAAAGACAGATGTATAAAATCTTCTCCTTCCTAAAATATAATTTGCCTCCTGCCCTTTCAGGTAGTATAAAATTAATCAGTGAATACTGATAAATCTGCACAATCTGATACTGCTAAGAAGAGAATAATCCTCTCATTGAAGTGTAGGTAATCCAATCTGTCCAGGTTACATAAAGTGAGTGTACGGACAAGCGTTTCTGTAAAAGACATCAAGTAATTCCATTTTAGCTGAGTGTTTTTAGTGACCATTGCTTCAGAACACCGGTACACTGGAAAATCTGTTGTGCATTGGCCATACATAGTAAGAATGTGCTTGGTACTGATGTAATTTTCTCCTGCCATCCACAGCAGCATTTGTGAGCCCAGCCACAAAGGAACGTTTGGATAATACATTCAGATACATGGGTAAGATTTACGAAGACAAAAGACAGATTTCACATCCTCTTGAGAAACCCCCAAACCCCAATTTCCCGCCACAGTTTCCATAAGGCGATTTCACACTAAATCAGATCCTTCCGTGGGGACCTATTTTTAAGCGACCAGCCAGGAACTAGTATGGGCGAATCTCACAGAGGAAGACAATTTTAGTCTTCCTTCACTTCTCAGATGAGAGAGAAGATGTTACATTTAATGGCAGCCAAACCAGCACACAGTCATAAAGTTGTCTAAGTAATGGTATGAGTTGTCGAGTTTTTATATTAGCCTGCAAAACTACACCAAAAGAGCACGTAACTGGAAATCTAACATCAGTTTGCACCAATCAGTTTCACATCTCTGAAAAACTGCAAAAATTCTCTCTTACAAAAGGCAGTTGTGTTTACATCTGAGTCTCTCAGGGATGCGTTTGGTCCTGCATCACTGTAACATACTAGCTATTACGTAAACCTGAAAAGGAAAAGCCCCTTTATTTATACATCTGTTTAGCAACTCTAGGCAGGGGTAAGAAACTTGGAGCTTTTTGCTTTCTATGGAAAGCTGTTTTCAGATATGGGTACAAAATGAATCCTCTTTTCTTCAGCCAGCATGTTGAATAAAATATTTCAAACTAATAATGGCCATAAAACTTGTTTTAGTGATTCCCATAAACTAAAGAGTAGATGCCATTGCTCTAGATGTTCAGTCTTAGCATCATCTTTATTCCTCTCACTGGAGAGCGCATGCGTAAGCAAAAGTTACACTCATCTTAAAATGTTTATTCTCACTGGCTATAGGAAAGCACAAACTTGTCGGTCAGTCAGTTCCTTCTACTATTGTTTCACTAGCAGGGGTTTCAAAAGCACTCTCCTGACGTTATCTGATCTGTCTTGGCTTTTCCAGTCCTTGGGATCCTCAAGGGTTCTCAGAAGAGATCCTTTCCTCTCCTCCTTACCTTGTGCTCAGAGTGAAAGCATTCAAACTTGTCACCAGTCTCAAAAGGGATTGCTCAGACCTTTCAAATGAGCCTCCTTACAGACAACTTCCTCTCTATCTAACTTCTGGTCTGAATCTCATCTCACTCATACCAGACATGAGTCCATGAAATAACTAACACAGTAATAATAAAATGTTGCCACAGAGTAGCCCGCTGTATTTAACCTCAGATATAGTCATACAGAATTTTGCTGCAGTTCCCTCTCCCAGTATTTTTCTCCCAGGCAAATCAGCAAAGCATGACAACAAGAATCTCTTCCCAGAAAGTATGCAAACCTTTTCACAATGTCACACCCTGAAAAAAATACTTTTAGTATTTGTAGCTGAGCCTGGATCACATTTTGGAAGCCTGAGACAGCTTTTCTCCCTGCCCCCTGGTCCCCCCGCCTTATTACCATCCATTACTTGTAAAGCTGCTGCTTCTCATTACAGTTACACCAATCACAGAAAAACAAAAACTTACGCATATGGGAATAAAACTCACCATGCTGTTCATTTTTGAAGAGGATGAGCTTGCTCTCTGCTTCCGTAGGCTGTTAAGCTCTTCCATATTTCCATCCTTTGGTTTTATGATCAGCCGACTGCCTCCAGCAGTACCTTCTGAAGAGGATCTCAGTCGTTTCTCAACAAATCTGCCTTCTCGGTATGGACTGAAGCTATTGACAAGATCAACTACAAATAGAGAAGCAATCGGCAATCATTACAAAGAATTACTCCGACAAATATTTGCTTAATGATAACACTGCTTTGCTTGAAATGCTTACATTGAAAGGCAATCGCATAAGAGATATTCTGCAGAAAGCAGATCCTGCTTACCTAGATAAAAGTGTCACCTGGGCCACCAGTTCACTGTTCAACCTTCAATCACTAGCACACTCAGCACACTACAGCCCAGTCCACAGCTCCTCACAGAATGCAGAAGGATCTTTGATCCATCCTTTCCCTTCTCCCCTTGTTTTAGGACACTTCCAAACCGCTGTCCAGTAAAATCCACCAGAGAAACTATCGCTGGTCCACTGGTGCCAAAACCCAACCTGCCTTACCCTGCGCCCCAACACAAGCCTAGGTTTTGTAGGGCCAAGTAACAGCTTTGTTACCACTGCATAGGACAGGGATGCACGCTGGTTTTGGTTTCTGTTTGGCCTTCCTAGCTCACCTCTGCATACACACCCTCCAAACCCAGCCTGCAGCCAGCAGGCTGAATCCCAGTCCCCAACTCCAGTTAAAAAATGAGACATCAGAAAAGAGGAAGAAAAAATTACATTTTGAAGTGTTGGGGCAAAAAAAAATAATAATATAATAAATGTAACACACAAAATCTTATCTTCTTTTGCCTTTTGTGAGAGAACAGTCATTTTCTCTAAGACTTTTCAAAAAAATCCGTATCACACAAGGATATATAAAGGTATACTAAGAAATACATGGCACATCAAACCTGCTCATACATTAATGTCCCGTTCACGATGCTATCTGTAATGGTATCAGCTATGAGACCAGCTACAGGAGAGAAAATATCTATTACTAAAGAAAATGCACAGAAATATTTTGCATTCACACCTGGTTTTAAATACTGTTTTAGCAAAACCAAATGTTCAAACCAGTCTCTCTGTAACAGATATAACTACTTATAACCATATCTTACTGAATGCCACGTAAGCTTTTTCTATATTTGTTTCATTTCCTATGGCAGGATTTTATATCTTTTTCAATGGTTGCTTTGTATGCTTGGCCAGTTTCTAATTTTAAATACATTCTTCACCACACAAGTGAGAAAAAAATTGCATTTTGAACAGAACTATAAAACCCTAACAATTAATCATCGACTTTTATAAAGTGCAGTGTTAGCTCTAGTGTTTCTGTGAACATGAATCCCATTTACAAAAATCTCTCTATCACAGTTTCAAATCCAGTTAGCTGCCTTCCAGAAATGGAGGTTAAATATTCAGCTGCCGATGCATGAGTTTCAAATGCACTGTGTATTTCTAAACATCTTGCCAAGCTGCTCACTTGCTGTTCTGCAGTACACTCTAGTAAGTCAGATTCAAAAGGATGAGCTCATTCACAGATGCGCCAATGTGGCAAGGAACACCAACTCAGTGCTCAGGACCAGTAACATACATAAACGGATATATTTTTTCTTCCAATTGACCATGGTTCTGAGGGAAACAGGTCCCTTCTGGTGAAAGCTAATTTAGTGGATTAATTACCAAGCCTTGCAGTGACAAATAATTCAAAAAGCAAGATTGCTTTTGATTGCTTATAATCTACATGCCTAGATAAATGTCCAAGCAAAACGATGGGTACCAATTCATATGAGTTTACACTCATCCATCTTCTAATACAAACACAATAAATGCAGTCTTGTTAACTCTCACAAATTTTGGCCCACCAGATATGCCTCAGGATTATGCAAGAAAGCACCAGTCTTTAGGTTGGTTTGAGAAAATAAACTGTCAGACATAAATGTCTTCTGACAGGTGTCCTTCACTCAAGGGCCTCGTGCTTTTATTCATCTGCATGTCTATAGACTGGGATTTCTAGGCACAGCCTTTCCACTTAATCTTGTTAATATTTTCAAATTCCTTTTCGTAAGCTAAAGATCCAGTGTGAAATTTAGATGTTAATTAACTCTCTCTGTTTCATAGATTACATAATGAGAATTTGCACAATGTTTATTTAGGGCAACAAGAGAAGATTCTATAGGTACGTCGGGGATAAAAGGAAGACAAGGCAAAATGTCGGCCCTCTCCAGAACGAAATGGGAGACCTGGTTACCCAGGACACAGAGAAGGTGGAGGTACTCAATGACTTTTTTGCCTCAGTCTTCACCAGCAAGTGCGAGCCTCACTGTCCAAGCCACAGAAGGCAAAGGCAGGGACTGGGCGAATGAAGAGCCGCCCACTGTGGGAGAACACCAGATTCGAGACCATCTAAGGCACCTGAAGGTGCACAAGTCCATGGGACCCAATGAGATCCATCCGCGGGTCCTGA
>NW_008825271.1:2275881-2300960 GCF_000699105.1 Pygoscelis adeliae
GGAGACCTTATTGCAGCCTATCAGTACTTAAAGGGGGCTTATAAAAAAGATGTCGGCAAACTTTTTAGCAGGGCCTGTTGCGACAAGACAAGGGGAATGGCTTTAAACTAAAGGGGAGTAGACTTAGGCTAGATGTAAGGCAGAAATTTTTCACACTGAGGGTGGTGAAGCACTGGCACAGGTTGCCCAGAGAGGTGGTGGATGCCCCATCCCTGGAAACATTCAAGGTCAGGTTGGATGGGGCTCTGAGCAACCTGATCTAGTTGAAGATGTCCCTGCCCACAGCAGGGGGGTTGGACTAGATGACTTTTAGAGGTCCCTTCCAACCCAAACTATTCTATGATTATTTCAGAAGGAAGCAGAAATAGCATCTCTCATACTCTGCCACAGAAACATCCACTCCAGGCTACTCTATAACATCAGTTGAATAGAGGAAGCAGGAGTCGGGAAATTTCGAAGCCCAGATCAAGATACGATAAACTGTGTTATTTTTTTCTTAACCAGACTAAAAGAAGGTTTATTTTTCTCTGGCAACGTTTCCATCTCAAACAATGTAACTCTTTGGCTCAAGTCCAAAATAGGCATGCCTCAAAGATCCCAGCTTCAACCTTTAATACGAGGCGAGAATCGATACTCTCTTTCTCATTTCATTTTCTACCACAGGAAAGCATAGCTACGAACAGCACTGATGGGTGTCAGCAAACTGTAAAACGTGAACTCAAAAAATCATAGACTTTTTATTTAATTCCTACAATTTTGGGAGGAGGGCACAATTCATAACTTTTGAACTTCCTAGCTAGCACTGGCAACTCTACAAAAACACTTCATGACCAAACAATTCTTATAAAAGAACTGAGGCCAAAACAACCCCACCAAACCCAACAATGAAAAGACCACAAGACATACCTTTAGAATGGTTTGTTTCATAACCCTGTTGTGTTTTAAAGGACTGCGGTTCAGAACATGGAACAATCTTAGACTCCATTACAGGAATTGTCTCTCTCATGTGCTTGAATGGCGTGCTTTCATCTCTGTCCCCACTCAACTCCTGTGCCTTTGGAGAGAGTATCACTGGTTCTTCTCTACGCTGTAACGCAAAGGTTTCTAAATGTGCATTTGCTGAGTTAATTTCTCCTATGTGCCTGGCATCGTTAATATGTAGTTCATTGGCTTGCAACAATATTTTTGTTTGATTAGCAGCTGAGGTTTTGAATAAGGTATTAGATTCAACACTACATGAGCTTGCGTGACTCACAGGAGATACACCAGCAGAATGGCCAGTACTTTCCGCAATATCTGTTTCTCTCGCAGGAGCAGCAGCAGGATTAAAGAAGATCTGAGAGGTAGAGACATTGTGGCCAAAATCCTCTGCGAGCAGCACCCCAGTCCCGCTGCTGGGCAGAGCATCAACCTCCGAAACAGAATCCTCTGTCAGAGCGACAAAGTCGGAGGGGGTCTGGGCAGCCGTGAGGTCAGCTGAGAGCAGTGGAGACTGCAAGGAGCTTGCCATGCACTCTGTCGTCTCGGCCGAACATGGAGGAGAGGACTTGGCAATCACAGGTTCGCTTTCCACGTACGATTTATCCTCCAGCAAGCACCTGGACTGTGGCACAGAGGAAACTGACTGACTCTCTGGAACTGGTTTGGAAAACTTGTAGTGCGATGAAAAAGATTTAGGGAGAAGTTTTCGCGTGGACTGTTTGACAGAGTATCGGCTCTGCTCCTCTGCAAAGCCTGAATCATCACCCTCATTCTTCCCAGAGCTTATGCAATTTATAAAGACATTCTTATTAGCTGAGGACTCCTTTCCCTTTTCAAAATCGTCTGTCAAAGACCTTGTTATCTTCTTGCTACGTGAGCTGCCAAAGCCAACCGAATGCCTTCCTCTGCTTTTAATGTGTTCCTCTAAGCTCAGTTTTTGAAAAGTGCTGAGAGAGGACTGGGCACCATTTGAGATGTTAACGTTTTGACTAGCCGAGTCAGGCTTCTGCTCACTCCCTTTCTTGTTATGGAAGCTAATGGAAGGAGTGCGGAAAATACTCCGGCGCTTGCCTGTGCTCCCTGAGCTGGAGTTAGTGCTGGATGGGGAGGAGGTGTGGACACCAATGGCATTAGCAGAAGAAGGTGAGGAAGGAAGGGAGTCGTGTCTCCGGCTAATACTTCTCCTGAATATTGGCAACCGAGATACTAGAGTAGATCGTCTGGATCCCGAGTCCCCCATCAGGGCACAAAGTGTCCGTGGCTCTTCGCAGCCAATAAACTAATCTGGGATGGGGGGGGGGGAAGAAAAAAAACAAGGATAAATGATTCGGCCTCAAAGTCCACTTGAACAGGCTTTAAGTCAGCCTAAATACATGAGATGCCAACATCAATTTTATGTACAGCTGCAAGTTGTTGCATATGCATTACTGAAGATTTTTAGAATTTCGAAGTGATGTTCAATAGGCAGCGCTGAAAACCCAGCAGCTCAGCAAAGATGTGTCTCAAAACATTCTATAGATGAGATACAGTATTATATATGATATATTGTGTGATGAGATCACACTGGGTAACAGTATAAAATCTACATGCCAAAAGATATACAAATATATCACCCAAATGTCCTTGTTTTTCTAAGTTCTTGGGACCAGTCTTCTTATAAACTGTAAGCTCTCTTAGAAGAGACCTGATTTTTCATGATCTAAGTAGAACAAAACATTATTTTGCGTTCCTAAATACTCAGATTTTTGCAAGAAAGAAGAGGATTTAAATTTTCCAGTCTTCACTGAACTTCCAGTTGGATTTTTAATTCCTTTATGTGCTCCTGCTAAAGGCTGTATGTATCATCTTACAGCATTGCAGTCAAGATAAAATATGCACCACCAAAAATTCCTCCTAAGTAACTATAAGTTCTAGGAATTTATTGTCAAAATATGGGATCATGTTTCTAGATTTGAACTTTAATATTTGCTTTGAACACTTCTGTGAAATCCTCTTGTAGCCTACTTGCCTATAATTAGCTATTTTTGCAGTTTTTTGAATTTAGCGAAAAGTGTTTCATACACAGACACTTGGCATTTTTTATAAATATTTAAGCAATAAAAATTTATTTTGATCAGCACAGCAGATATACTAGAAGAAAATTAATCTTCATGAAATATATACCAGTTCTCTCTCCTTTTTGTTCTCATTATAATGAGCTACTGCTGTAAGAGACAGGACCAGAGAGGGAGCAATAAAAAAATGTGATATATAATCACAAGAACTAGAGAGGCTGTAGGTATAATGCCTGAGTACAGCTTCGTGAGCTGCAAGTGTTCAGCACATAGGAATAAAAATCAGGTCATTTATCTAAACAATGTTTTTATGTCAAGTGCAAAAACAAATTCATTCATCTAATGAGCGATTTAATATGCGTTATGCAGCTACAACAAATATCTATGAACAATATATATATTTATACAGTGTGTATATATACACACACATAAAAAAATAAAAATGGGAACAGAATATTTAAGGAGTAATAAAACTACATATATGTTATGTTACTGTGAAAGAAAGGGTAACAAGTAAGTTCAGAGACTGTTTCTGACTAGACATTGGATGGTACTTTCTGCATTAACTTTTTTTTTTAAAAAAAAAAAAAAAAGCTAGTACAGCTCCAGTCTGAACATGCACTACCAAGCAGCCACAATATTCACAAGCACCAGGAATCAATAAGCAATTTTATAGTTTAAGATGAGAGAGACAGCTTGGGAATGGTCACTAATTCCTAGAAGTCCTTGGTGATCTCTGATGACAAGCTAAAACGCAACTTAGACGATACCCAGGTCCTGCGATTGAAACCCAAATTTGAATTCAGTCTGATTGGGACAGAACTGATGGTACAAGCACACACACAGGTTATCGGAATAACTTTACATCCACCAAAAGAACTGATGCACGGCCAGTTGTTCCATTTCACTGACACGTAAGGTAATTTGCATTTACACCGCTGTAAGAGCAAAAGCAGAGGCAACGGCACAGAGAAGCTGAGGCCCTGTGAACTCACATAGGGGCTTATGCTGTACCAGCTTGTTCACCTGTCCACAATTCAGCCTACTGAAAATGGGCTTTGGAAAGCCGCATGCAACCCTCTCCACCCTCCCATTACAAACCTCTCTCGGTTCTTTAACCACTTCCAGACCTATTGTGTTGGGTTTTTTTTTTTGCTTTTGTGAACGTGTACTTGCAGGCATGCTGAGATGTATGGATATGCACACATACACAACACAAGATTTTTAGAGATTGTGAGGGTTCTTCCTTGTATTTTAAGGAGACATCATAACTGCTGAAAAAAGACTTTAGAATACAGTTTTACAACTGCAGTAGATGAGCAAAATATTTTTTAAATACATTAAATTGCTATAGGCGTTTTATGCTCAGACAAAATATTTGCTCCCATCATTCTCTCTCCTGCCCACACCTTAATTGTCAGTTCACTGGAGAACAAACCATCCTGGTTTATTATTATGAAATTCTCTGAGCTGAGAGCAGAAGGAAGCAGAAAGCTGAGCAGAAAGCACATATTGTAACTTTCGCTGGAAATACAAAGGCTGTGTCTAAATAATAATAGAGATTATTCCTAATAACTGACCCGTGAATATACACAGCCTTAGCTTTCCAGGTGGTAATTTTTAATAGAATACATTGTCTCTAACTGCAGATAACAAAATGGCATTTATTCAGTCATTCTTCCTTCCCTGCCTCTTGAAGGAAGAGCACAAATAAACTGTCAACATTTCTTTTATTGTCTAAGCAGCAGAAGTCCTCACACATAAAATATGAACTAATTGTAATATACTGTTCTTTCTAGGTATACAATAGCTATCAGAGGACATTTCTTAAAACATAAACATACATGTATATAAGCATATATGAATGCTTATGTGCATATACTGTTTGAATACTTTGACTTGTGAATATTTTATTAATATTTTGAATATTGTTTGCATATACCATTTATAATATGTATTTCAAGATATTAATACACTCAGATATTAATGAAATAAGATCTTTCATTAATTTTTTCACTTATTGCAGAGGAGTTATAAACTGCCATATATGTCCTATTATGAGCAAAATAGGAGATGCTTCCTTTCAGTCTCCACATTTAACGTAATTACTTGTGCTTACCACTTTATAGCAGTAACCCTTACAGACTGAAATTGACTCCAGCCGCATATTCTCTACAAAATCACTAATTTTCTGTATCTAACATCCCCCCTCCTACTGGCATCATTCTTAAAAGCTGCAACAGAGGAAAAAGAAAACAGCAGAGAAAGACACCTTTGCAATGGTATTATGCCATTCCAGATGGCGCTCTCAAATTTAAGCTGGACAACAATTCTGATCCTACACAGTCAATCTAGGGCCTAATACAAAGCTCCACGGATCTTCAAATAAATTATGGGTTTTTAGAATACTAACAAGAAGTCAAGTAAACAAGAAGGATCAAGGAAAAGTGACAGTCTAGGAAGGCTTGCAGTTAGATCAGGCTCCTTGTTTAGGACAAAATATATTTTGCATCATTATCACATAATGTGAAGAGTCAAAAAATAGTCTACACAGTATTCCGTACGGAGGTCAAACTTGGTCAAATACACAAACCATTACTTTGTAATGCTTTTTAATTCTAAAAGCCAGTTATTGCTGAAACTGAAGTGTTTACTCACTGCTGCAATAGACATTCAAATTTTGCTTTTTATAGAAGGGATTTTTGATGCACATTTTTGCATCTCATATTACACAAGACAAAGTTTGATAAACTGCAGGAAAATAAGTATTCTATTTGGGAAGCATTTAATTGCAGCCAGAGTAATGATGGATTATTTCAGGATCTGCTCTTCCTCAAGAGCTTGGCTACAGCTCACATTTTCTGAGCCTCTGTGCTGAAACCAACACAAATGAGGAACAGGCAAAGTGCAAACAAAACATTTTCCCTCTCATCAGCAATTTTAAAAGTTAATCAAATGGAAATAGTTTCCTTTCACACTGGTCTGCACCAAGATGTTGCAAAACTGCAAATTAATCTCAACAATATCTTAAAGCCGTGTATTTAATTGCCAGAGAAAACAAAGAGGCCAAGTTTTTTATACTTGGGGCTGATTCTTTCCACACAAGAGATCTTTGGAGGAGTCATCCAACTATACAATATTAGGCCTTTATCTTGCCTACAGCAGTTGTATGAGTATAAAATACATAAAAGTACAGGGTAAGAATAATACAAACAAGCTCTGTATTTTATATATTACTGTATCTTGTCAAAACAAACTAATTGCTCAACTTTCAGACAGTGAATGTAACGGCAGAAAAAAAAAAAACCCACAAGTGTTAAAACAGATAAAATTGTCAAAATATTACACCAATGTCTCCAGAGAAACCTACTCCACCAATCCACCAGCTGAAAAATAAAATCCAGTATTTTTTATTTCAGCTTCTGCCCAGCGGTTACTCACACAAGTGTGCCGGAGTACAGTGCATTCAAAAAAGAGTAGCTCTTGCTGATGGTGTTGAAGTCCAGTAGATGGAGCCGTGGATCTACTTTTTCATTGACTGCAAGTATGAAAAAGCAACAGTCAGTGCCTTTTACATTTCTCATTGCCTTTGAGGCAAAATTTAAAACTTGAAATTGTTTGTGAATTTTACCATTATCATAATTACATGTACATACCAAAAGCTAATATATTATTATTCGACAGAGAACTGTAATGCATAAGCCGCTACAAGCACTCCCTTTATAAATAACCAACCTGCTACTACCTCTCAGCACTTTTTAAACAAAGCTTTCCTAAAGATGTTCTCCTTAAAGTTGCAATTCCTAGAAATATCAAATTATATATTCCACACAAAGAACAAAACCGAATTAGCTATCTAAGTTTAAATTGGGAGATAACATGACACATAGCTGAAAGGCTCCAACCTTAAATCAGAGCAGAACATCAATATTTGTCTGCTCCCTACCTCTCTCCTCCACAGCAGTATGATTTTTAGGCTGCACTCATAGTTGAAGGACGATGATACCTTTCCTTTAATGCTTTGAATCAGGAACCATATAATAAAGCAAAACATACAGCACTAAAACGTGAATCTTAAACTGCGAACGTACTCCATCCCTCACATGAGCACTACCATACGGCAGGAGGCAAGGACCACGCAATAGACATAGTCTCTATAGACTAGCTGGCTCCAGACTTACACAGAAATTAAATTTACCCCAGGATACTACAAATACCCACAAACACACATGAAAATAAATATTTTTAATTGTTGGTGAGTCAACAAAAGTCCTAATGCAGCCGATGCACTTGTAAGGAGCAGTCCTTTAGCCCAACAGGTAACATTGTAGCCTGTGGCTCCCACCCAAATCATTAAACTTTCACCATTCAGATTCCAGCACTATAGTGTCCTCAGCATTTAAGCATTACCACCTTCAATATTGTTCCAATTTTATTCCAATATTATTTGTCTCTCTAGTACATTTGTGACTTGTTTTCTCTGCGTAGCTCCCAGAGGTCACTATGTGTGAGCAATCCTGTACACAAGGAGAACATAAGAGCCTAAAAAAGCCATTAAAATATTGTTTTACATTTAAAACAAAAGCAAACAAAGAAACACCTGCACATAAATACTTAGGGCTTTAGTTGTTATCAAGGATAATGTAACTGGATTGATAGGGCCTTACTGAAAATACTAGCAAAATCAAATGCCTGTACAATAGAAGGCACAAGCTAAGAAAGGTAGGATTGTTGACACTGAGGCAATTTGTTTTTGCAAATGAAACGAGTGAAATTCCTTCTGATACATAACAGCTCCATTTGCTTTTGTGAATAACACACTTCCCTTTTCTTTCCTTGTGCGTGTAACCCTTGTGGTGTGGTACAGATCTGTAATATATTTTGTGGAACAGCAGCCACAGCCATATTCTTGGTGCAAAATTTTATAAGCTACTACCACATCCGCACTTGCTTGGAGTTCAGTTTTTCTCAACGGTCTTTATAAACAAAAGAAGAATACCCAACATAGGGAGCTAGATCTTTAAAAAATTATGTGTGTCTACACATACACACACGTACAACTCCACACACTTTTTCCCTCTGTACTGAAAACTGATTGGGCAAAATAGCTGTTATGTATCTGGAAATAGCTTTTATATATCTGGAAAAAAAGAACACAGAATCCAAGCACTGAGGTATCCTAAGGCAAGACATGAGATTTCTTTCAGTTTCCTGTGTCCTGCAGCCCAGGCCTATCTTTATTTTCAAATGCTCCTGTGCTTTCAGGAAATAAGAGAGGAAGCAGGCAGATAAATTTGCAATAAGTAACTTTGAAGACACACACACATCAAAACCCCATCTCCCATTTTGACTGGTGTCGTGGTTTAACCTCAGCCAGCAACTGAGCACCACGCAGCCGCTCGCTCACTCTCTGCTCCCCCCCCAGAGGGATGAGGGAGAAAATCAGAAGACTAAAAGTGAGAAAACCCATGGATTGAGATAAAAAGTTTAATAATTGAAATAAAATAAAATACTACTAATAATAGTAATAATAAGAAGAAGAATATACAAAGCAAGTGATGCACAATGCAATTGCTCACCACCTGCCGACCGATGCCCAGCCAGTCCCCGAGCAGCGGCCCCCCTGGCCAGCTTTCCCCAGTTTATGTACTGAGCATGACATCACATGGTATGGAATGTCCCTTTGGCCAGTTTGGGTCAGCTGTCCTGGCTGTGCCCCCTCCCAGCTTCTTGTGCACCTCCAGCCTTCTCAGTCGGTAGAGCATGGGAAGCGGAAAAGTCCTTGGCTAGTGTAAGCGTTACTTAGCAACAGCTAAAACATCGGTGTGTTATCAACATTGTTCTCATCCTAAATCCAAAGCACAGCACTGTACCAGCTACTAGGAAGAAAATTAACTCTATCCCAGCCAAAACCAGGACAACTGGTCTTGTAAAAGTTGAAGACAGCTACTTCATAAGTCCGCAACTGCTATTCCCAGTGCTGGGACAGAATTAGAAGTGTAACATTCGAAGAAGAAAACTGGAGATAAGTTATCTATATATCCTCTTTTGACTTTAAATTAGCCAGAAGGCAAATGTTAGCATGAGACAGGTCAAATGTGACTCATTCTTTATCACTGGGTATGTAAATTCATTCCACTTGTACCAGGTGAATTGCGCGTTTACTAAAAGAGAACCAGGGAAACTGATCTCTAGAAACCTAGAGGCCACAGTTCTCTCCTACCTACATTTAAATCATCCCCTACTTCAAATGCCTCTGTAACATACCAAACATTATCTCAAAGCACTTCAGTACAATATACAAAATATTGGGACAGAAGTGAACCAATATTACTGGTAGTCTTTATATACACCCTGCAGCCAGTTACTCTTCAGTAAGAGCTGGGATCATCTACTGGCAAAAAGTTGACTGTGTGAAGAAGATAAACAACTAACTTTCACCTATTCAACAATCAGACACAAACAGGTCAGAAACAGGGCAAAGACCATACCACAGTGAAGCAGCAGTCACAGTCATGTGACTGGGTTTTGGTGTGTTGTGTTGGTTTTTTAAAAGAGAAGAAACCGTATCTCTCACCTCTATCACTTATCTGGATTCTGGAGGAGTGTACAATGCATTTCTCACAACATCTGGTATTCACAACACAGTTTAATTAGAAACAGTTACAAGTATAAACAGTAACCTGGAAACAGAAGTATCGAAGAGTATATGCTTGCTTTGTGATTCAAATGTCATGGCATCCACTCCCCTAATTCCCCTTCCCAAATGTGTTTGTAAGCAATGAATTACTTCACTTTTAACAAGTGAAGTGGACTTACACAGGTCCCTGAGTGCACGTGGAAATTACACCATAATGGGACAAAAAGACATTGACTAATGTTGAGACGTCTTTGGTGGACATAGAGATGGCAGTCTGGTGACTGGGTAGGATTCAATAGGATCAAACAGCATCCTTCTTCCCTTACACCATGCTCTCATCTCACCCCCACTCATGATGCACGTGGTAGTGTTTTTATGATGCTTAGAGATAGCAGAAAATATTGTTCAATGAAGGCTTTAAGGAAAATAATTATGTTTGGACTTCACACTAAATACTAGGATTTAGTCATAAATATGGGATGTGTTCATTTATAGACAGCAATTTGACATCCAGCTGTATTTTATTTTAACCGAAAAGGAAAAGCAACCTAGAAAAAAATCAAGGATCATCTTTTTCCTTCACGCAGGAAAAATAGGTGTAACATGCCCACTAGAGCACTGACTCATTTGTACTTTGGAAAACAGCAGATCTAGCATTTTCATCATCAGCCCAGGACATTAAGAGAGGGAGAGACTCCTTGCCAGCCATTTGCTCTGGAATTTGAGTGGAACAGATCACTGCTGCGCAAGCCAGCTGGTATTCTCATGAGGAAAATACCGGGAATAACACGGCCCTAGCTCTGTACCCATGGTGCACTGTTCACTTCATGAAATCTGTTGGTAGCATGAAGCAAAGCACCAATATTGGCTACAACTCCCACAGGCATTCAAAGCATCTCTATCAGCTCCCCCACAAAAAAACCCAAACAACTTCCTTCAATATTCTGCTGGCTCTCAAGATGCCGTAAGTGTCTCTAAAGCATGATCCAGCTGATTTGTGCAGTCAGTAGTGAATTCAAGTTCTGCTTTAATGCGCTCCTTCTAAAATCTGTCTTTCGATGTATTACAAATGCGTACCTCTTGCTCACTTCAAGCAGCCATCTCATAACTGTCTCAGTGCTACACGGTCCCAACAGAACTGTGAGTCTTTGTTCTGTGCTCTCCCATGTCTATTCCTCTTATCTTCCAGAATCACAACTTCAGTGTCATCAGCCATTTATTTTTTTATGCTAAAGCTTCCTGTACGTTTTCCAGTCTGGCTGCTTTTCAGTCTCAAGTGCTGCCCGCTTCTGCTGCATATATGGCAACCACAGTGACAACAAGGGCTGGGGTCATTTATTACCTCTGTCACCGGCTGAACGTGTGACCTTAACTGCATTAAAACGGACCAAATCCTCATCTGTTGTAAATTCATGGGGCTCCACTGAAGTGAATCATGCTGATTTAAACCATTTGGCCTTTCATCCCTATAAGCCTCAGTCACCCCATCTGTAATTCTTTAACTCTTGCAAAAGCAACACTTGGACGTGTATGATCTAATCACTCCTAGTACACAGACCCCCAATTTAAGTGGATGGAAGCAGGATTTTGTTTGCGTCTTTTTTTATGCTAACCAAGTACAGAATCCCTTAATGGATTATAATGAAAATTGCTAAAACCTTAGCAAATTAATCACGCAGTTCTGAAGATCCACACACCTGTGCTCCATTCCTATTTCTCCCTAAGTGTCTGCTTAGAGCCACTGTTGAAAACAGAGTACTGAGATAGAGGGACCCATGTCCACCTTACATCCTCACAGTGAAAAGGACTGGGCCATAAGAACTCTTCCAGGAGATCCCGATAAGTGAAAGGATTTTAAAAATAAAGTAAAATCAATGTGGCTAACAGTATTCATGAAAGCAAACCGTGAAAGCTTTGCCTAACATTAGGCAGACTAATTTACAGATTGGTCTTTGATTAATAATAAGGTAGTTGTAGTACATCATTGTAGCAGCTGTTGACTATGTTACCACGAAATAATGTATCGTTAACAGTAACAGGAATAAGAATGCTCTTTTCCAAATTCCCCTAAGCTCAACACAGAGAACAACAATTCCCAGCTCGTGCCTTGAAAGAAGTCTGGTGGTGCAAAATGAACTGGTAATCCTCAGACTGACTGTTCCAGGCAAGGTACTCACAGCTTACTAAACTCTAATGAAAGGGAACCACATGATTCCTGCTCCCTGCAGGTTTTACCACACTAACATGTGTGCCTCGTGGGGCTGGATATTAAATACACTCATAATTACCATCCCCAATATTGTGTAATTTTATTATTTCAATTGCAAACTAATTGCTTTGGTTTCTTTATATGTTAATGTACTCCACTGGACACCACTTACAAGAAGAATACATTTTTAGGAATCAATCATACTACATTTAGAAATAAATCATAATACTTATCACGTTCTACTTAAGACTTCCACGAATCTTAGCAAAGACTGAGGCAATTCCCCTTTTGCAATATTGAAAATATAATTATTTCTAGATTAGATTTATCAGACTCATTTCAATCTATCTTCTTACTAATAAAAACAATGAAAGAGAAGAAGACTCAAGACAACTGAATATATTCATATACTCAAATTCTGATTGCAAGTTGTTAATCAAACATTAGAACACGGTGGCTCACTATCTGCGGCAATGAGTATAGCACACTTCAGGAAAATCAAGTGCTATAGCAGTAATGCCTAGAACCACATACACCAAGTTTACACACACATAGCAAAGACTTGCATTTTGTTTTGAAAACTGAAGGTTAAGAAGGTCTAAGCAAAAAACTGAAGCCCACAAAGCAAGAACAGAAAGGGGAAAAAGAAACCAGTTTGCAAATTCTAACCAGAAAAAAACCAGCATGGAAGTTCACAGGAGTCCTAGAAAAATAAACACCTAATTTCATTTGCTTTCCTCTGGATTTAGGAACCCAGCTCTCTAGAAATTCACAGCTTGTAGCCACAAAACAACACAGGCTTCCATTAATGTTAGGATTCAAACCAAAGTTCAACACAGAAAAGTTCACAAAAAGATGGTATATCACAGTTTTCATTTACCCCAAGTACTAAATAAATATCCAGATGTTAAGTGGAAGAGTAAGGCTCTTTGAAGCCATCAGCTGTGTTCCCCCTACTTAGCAATGATGTGCTCTGTGACCAAGGGACCCATGAGAACCTATCCCTCTCATCTAACACGAGGGTCATACTCAGGCATCATAGTTTTGTCCTGTAAAAGCAGCTTGAGACAACTAGATGGAAGACTGCAGAAAAGTATTGCTGCGTTATCAGAGAATCATAATGTATTATACCAGGAATATTTTAACCTAATAGAAATTTTAATTTCAAGTTTAGAATTTACCGTTTAGAAACAGCCAAATAAAGACCTTTGGATGATACCTAACACTATTTAGGAGGATTTTATTAAATAAAAAGTAAGCAAAATAGTTTGTCAAATTAATTTTCTACAACTTTTTCACATCAATCTTCGTTAACATTATTCACATCAATGTTACAACTTAGAAACTCAAGACAATTCTAATAGTCAGCACTGAATGAGAAGAAAAAGAAGTGACTTGTCCACAATTACTGTCAAAGCCAGGTTTCACGCTCAGGTCAGTACTATTTGGGAATCAAATACTAAATCTGATTCCCAAACAAATACTTCTCCCAGGCACCCCCATTAATATAAAAGATGTTGTAGCAAGAAAAAGTGAAGGAGACAGGGAGTGGTGAAAAGCAACCCTTTGGGAAGAATAACGGGCAAGGAGAAACACTGATTATATTAAGGGAGAGTACTTCCAGGAAAGGAAAGCTGTATGATGGCTGCTATGAACAAATGACTAAGTTTGTTTCATTCAGCTTGCTCGAGAAACAAGAAAGTGTACACATAGGCCCAAAATGGGTGAAAACAGTTCTTTCAGTTGAGATGCTCAATGATCTTGTACAACTGCCTTTTGTTCTAAAGTTTATTGCCTTATGATATTGCCTCTCACAGCTGAGGCAATTACCTGTTACTTGAACCTCCCTCCACCACCATTTTCAACAATTTCAAACAATTATCCTTTGGGTCAGCTGTCCTGGCTGTGTCCCCTCCCAGCTTCTTGTGCACCTCCAGCCTTCTCAGTTGGTAGAGCACAAGAAACTGAAAAGTCCTTGACTAGTGTAAGTATTACCTAGCAACAACTAAAACATCGGTGCCTTATCAATTTTGTTCCCATCCTAAATCCAAAACACAGCACTGTACCAGCTACTAGGAAGGAAATTAACTCTATCACTGCCGAAACCAGGACAACCTCCCTCCACCACCATTTTCAACAATTTCAAACAATTATCCCCAAAACTGATTGGAGCAGGTGACTGTTAATCTTATCAGGTAATGCTTTTACTGGACATTCCTGGATACCTCTGGTGTGCCTTGTCATTGTTAACCAAAACAAAGCTGTACAGCTTTGAAAGGTCTTTAATCAGACTCCATCATTATGTCCAAGTTGGTATCGTTGCTCCCCTTTATCATCAAATGTATCTCTCCAAAGCTAGTCTGATTTTCTGAAAGATCAGGGACACTTGTGAAGGCATTTGTATAAAAACTAGTGTTTTAAGTCAGTCCTGGAAGCCCAAACAAAAAATTAACTTTTTAGTAGGGTACAATCCATTTGTACTCTGCCTCCTGGTTGGGACAACAGAAAGCGGAGCAGAGACGACTGTGCTTCCTGCAGGTTTGGTAGGAAGACAAATTGCTATTTCTTTACAACATGTTCTCTCACATCTAAGAAACACAGATCTGTAACCCACATTTTGCTTCCAACAATTTTCAAAAAGTTCAGCAAATAAAAAGAGACAGAAAATTGGTGAGCAAGGATGCCAATAACAGAGAAATGATGACAGAAATAATCTCTCATGTCAATTCAGAGTGGGCAGTTTGGAGACCTATCTCAAGGCACAGGAATACAGCGAACAGGTAAGGCAGCATCCTAACAGAAGAGATGCCTGTTGAAATACAGAACTGCTCAGAAACTCAAGAAATTCAACTCTCCTCTCAACCTAGAGAGAAGATAAATGTCTAGAATAGACAGTTAAAGAAAAAGCATCTCGAAAATGCCAAATAAAAAGAAGTTCATAAAAGAGACAAAGATGGGAAAAAAAAAGAGGTTTGATGATAAAACTATGTCCGAACGAGGAAGAGTCCTAAAGTCATCTGATTTTTTTTTTTTTTTAATTCCATTGAAAGGATATTGTGCAGAAGCGTTTACTGACACTTATTGCTTAATGACATTATCTCAGAGCAGGTCAAACTCAACCAGACCTTACAAAGAGGACCTTCTGAACAACCGTGCTACAAGGTTCGGTTTTTCTTGTGCTAACTCATAGATGCTAACTAATTCAATTCTGCCAAGCACTTAAGCACATGCTTGACTAAGAATGAGAATAAACTCATCCCTATTCAGTAAAACACTTAAAAGCACATACTTAACTTTCAAAACATGAGTGGTCTCATTGACTTCAATGGGACATAAACACAATGTCGAGTGCTGTGCTGGATCAGTGCACAAGGATATAATTTAGTCCCCCTTCACTGGATGAGTTGGACATCCTGTGTCTTGCTATTTCATAATAAAAGACAGAATAGTAAAACAAACTTTAAAAGGTAAAATTAACTATATAGTAACTGTAAACCAAATTGCCCTATTTGGAATGCTTTTTAGGGTTATTGTAAAAGCTGAAATGAATTCTCAGTATATTTTATACAGTAAGAAAAAATGAATATATTATTTTCTTAAATTTATGCACAAGCCTAATTGCTATGCGGGCACAATTAAGAAGATCTAAGAAATGCAAAACCAAGATACCATATGGTTCTCAGTTCCAAAAATCAGAGACATAAAAGCAGATTTCACACACTTGTGTGTGAACACAAAACTCCAATTAAAAGACAGCTAAATACAGCAGGTCCCCATGCTTTCCTGAGGTTTTTTAAACACAGTTTCGAATGCATGAAAGACATGTCTAAAAACAAGCCTGGGTATTTCCCAATTACCTCAATCACTCCTAATAAGTAAACAGTTTGCACACTAATTATTTAAAGGCTAATCATTCCAGGTAAAAAAAATGGATTCGGAAGCACATATTACTCCATTTCTGCATATATACTTATGAGATACCAACATTTGTATATCACTGACCTCTGACTCTATACAGATCTGAGGTCTTGCTGATTTAGTTGTGTTCTTTTGAGATAAGTGAGAGAAGTAGTTTTGCACGTTGTTCATTTTACACAAGCATATTTTGGCTGCTTTAGTAGCACTAGTGAGCCCAAAGAAAGTTTGGGAGGGGGGAAAGATATTAGTAAACAGGAGGGAAAATTCAGAAAATTAAGCTGTATGATCTCATTTACTACATAAGCACTCACAGCTGAGTAACTATAAGCTCACAGCTAAAAGTTTTGGACAGCTTTAAATTTTAGCTCATGATAGTGTCTATTCATGACTTACTCCATCACACCCAAGCTCTATAATATTAAATAGCAATAGTGCTTCCATACTTTCAAAGTGGCCTACAAATACCAGAAAGCGTGTTGTGAATACAAATGTACAGTCTCTCAGCTGTTGCAAAAGCGGTTATTCAAGACCCATCCTTTCTCCATGGCCCTCAAGTCATCAGATAACAAAACTCTCACTCCCAACAGTAAATATTATTCCTATTGCAGCTTGTATTACAAAGAATGGTCCTTCCCATTATAAGGGCTTGCTTTTATGTATTCAATAATTTTAGCTTATTCTGCTTAGATGTATCTGCTTCAAAGTGGAAAATGTCAGTCAGAAAGCTTTGTTGCACCTGAAAGTGAAGCCAACAACTGATTCATTACAGTCAATAGCTCAATGTCCAAGTGGATACCAGTAATGAGTCACGTCCCTCAAGGGTCCGTACTAGGACCAATGCTATTTAATATCTCCATCAACGACATAGACGGTAGGATTGAGTGCACCCTCAGCAAGTTTGCGGATAACACCAAGCTGAGTGGTGCAGCTGATATGCTAGAGGGAAGGGATGCCATCCAGAGGGACCTTGACAGGCTTGAGGAGTGGGCCCATGCGAACTTCATGAAGCAAGGCCAAGTGCAGGGTCCTGCACCTGGGTTGGGGCAATCCCCAATATCAATAGAGATTGGGAGGTGAATGGATTAAGGGCAGGCAGCCCTGCTGAGAAGGACTTGGGAATACTGGTGGGTGGAACATTCAACAGAGGAGGGCCACAAAAACGATCAGCAGGCTGGAACACCTCTCCTATGAGGAAAGGCAGAGAGTTGGGGTTGTTCAGCCTCGAGAAGAGAAGGCTCCCGGCAGACCTTACTGCAGCCTTTCAATACTTAAAGGGGGCTTATAAGAATGATGGGGACAGACTTTTCACCAGGGCCTGCAGTGACAGGACAAGGGGCAACAGTTTTAAACTGAAAGAGGGTAGGTTTAGATTGGACATAAGGCAGAAATTTTTCATGATGAGGGTAGTGAGACACTGGAACAGGTTGCCCAGGGAAACTGTGGATGCCCCATCATTGGAAGTGTTCAAGGTCTGGTTGGATTGGGCTTTGAGAAACCTAATCTAGTAAAAAATGTCCTTGCCCATGGCAGGGGGGGTTGAACTATATGATCTTTAAAGGTCCCTTCTAATCCAAACCTTTCTGTGATTCTGTGAGTCTGCCCAATTCCCAGAGCTGCAAAGAAGTGTGGAAAGGCATCTAAAAACCTGCCAGCTGCACAAAGCCTGCTAGAATAACTCCACAGAGCAAGAGACCCTGTATGCTAGTGTCAAACTTAAATTCCAGGTGACCCACAAAGGTGCCCCAAAACTGATTTTGAGACATGTAGCTCTGGAAAAGTCCCTTAATGAGCAACGCAAAAATGAAAATAAGCCAGCGACACGATTCAGACTCTGCACACTGGAAAGGAAAAACATCTTCTGTTTAGAACAACTGCTTAACACAGCTTCTGAACCAGGCCCTCCTACACCACAGCACAACATATGAATGTATTCCCAAAACACAGCACACTTACATCTGAACACAAAAATATCTACTGATCTCCATATGTTCTAATTTTCGTGTACTCCTTGATCTTTTTGTTTGTTACATAATGAAGTTTTCAAATGGACAAACTAGTAAGTTAAAAGCCAGAACAGGGATACTTAAGCTACTGTTATTACCAGCTTCTGTGAATAAGAACTCTTAATAATACCCAAAATGAGCATACTTGCTCAACAGTGGATCTCTTCATATATTTGCAGCTCTCCTTGTATTTTCATTAATTTATTTTCCAGAAATGGAATGTGTTCTTTGATTATTATTCTTCAGAAAAAAAGACCAAATTATCTAACCAAAACATTCAACTACTTATTAAACACATAAACAGGGAACATTCTGTTAGAAGATGCAAACTGCAACCAAAATTCAAAAGAATAACATCAGCTGAATTCCAACAGTGGTAGTCCGATTAAGCAACCTTATTTTGAAACTTTGAAGCAACCTTCTGAATTCTGGTGTAGCACACCTGCTTGTTATTCTTGTGGGGATATGCATAGGTGGCATAACCAAGACATGGGTAGCACGAATCAGCAGCAAGCACACGCTGTCTAGAAGTCTCACCAGGATGGTGAGTATATTAATACTTAGCCTAGTAGCTCTCATTAGTCCTGTCAACTGCATGTGTTCGACAATAAGCAGTTGCTTTCCACTTGCAAATCACACATTTAAGCAAGTATCCTGCTTTCAGACTCTCTTTGCACACTGTAAAACAATGCTAACAAAATGACATGGAGAGAAGGAGTTACAGTCCACAGAGGGGAAACGTTTGGAAGTAATGAAGGAGAGCTCTGTTGCCGGACAGCAAACTGCCAGCTTCAGAGCAAGCAAACCAACCTCTCTGCTTTAGCAGAGCAGGATGTATTTTGTATGAAGTTTCTAGAACTTAAAAAGTGTTACCAAGAAATTGAACTAGTGACAGCACTGTGCCACCTGCCAGCTTGGAGGAGATACTCAAAGACATCTGATGCACAGTCTTAACTATTCGGTCTTACTGAGACCTTTGGAAAAGTCACAGTTCTGTGCAGAGGGACAATGAGTACTTTTAAAAATCTACTATATCTGACTACTGCTAATGCAGGCTGTAGCAAAAAGCTGTGAAGTTATCTCATGAAGTTTATGCAGAGTGTTACATTCAATGCCTTTATGCTCAGTCATGACATAGGATGGCAACAGCAAGTCCTCGCTCATTTTCTTCTGTCAAGAGCATATGTCACAAAGACAAGTCTCACACATACCACGTGCAGGAGATGACTAAGAAACGAGGTAATAATCCTCCAGTGTCTGACAGGAACCAGACAGTGCAACCTAATAAAGGAAAATACTGAATGGAAATGAAATCTTTTCTTAAAAAGAAAAATGCTGCTAGAAGAAGCTTCAAGATAGTTTTTCTTCTTCAATTGGTGACAAAATTATCCAGTATTTAAAAAAAAAAAAAAGGAGCTTATTATTTATTTCAGAAGCCATTTATTATTTGGATTAGATCAGTGCCTGCAGGTCCCCTCTCAGGCACCCTATGACACACTATACACCTACATTTAAGAAAATAAGGTCCATACTTCAGTGGGCTTACAACTCAAATACAAAACAGGTATCTGAACTTAAACAAAGGCGCAAGATCAAATTAAAATAGTCGTACAGACACTACGGTTATTTTGTCATGGTATCAAGTTTTGTATTGTAGTTCTAAGTTAGTCTTACAAACAAGAATTACACATCACATAGACTGCTGATGGAAGTCAGTAGAAATCATTCTTCTGTCTCCTCTGCCTTGACTCTAAAGATAATATAGGTATTTTGTAACTTTTTTAGTCAGCCACAACCTCTTCTTTCATGTTACATTAGGTTTTCTTCTCATCACTTAGAATTCAAATCAGGATTTCTTAGGTCATCTATGGTCAATCAAAAGGCTTAACAAAATACAGGAGATATCCGTTGGTCTTTATCTTCCTATCTGTATTCACTGAGTACCTCAAGCCAGTGGAATATCACTAAATTTCCTCTGTTTCTTCCCCTTACTGACTTTTGCCATTCCCTACCAAATCTTCCGTGCAGACCACAGTCCCTGAGGGACACCAAAAGTGTCCCTTCAGACATACTTTTAAAGTCTTTAATTGTCTATGTTGCTTCTTAGTTAATGCCCAATTATCAAATCAATAAAAAAGAAACTTTGTGGTTGTTTTACATATGTGAAATTTAAATTTTTGATGCATGTTTTTGAAAGATCATGTATCTTACCTTTGTCTCTCTCTTTCTGTCTTCAACCCAGCTGGAAAGTGGATGGAGTCCTTTAACTTCCATCAGACGCTGAAAATTACACTATTGCTGTATTACTTTTCCCATAACATCATCAATAAAATTAACACCTCTGCTTTTGCCCTGAATTCCTGTCAAGCAGGGCAGAGATTGCACTCTGTGTTACCTCTTAAGCTCATTACTGCTCTAATAATTATGTCCAGGGTTACAACATTTTTTGGCTACGGGCCAAAGGCCATTCTGTAAAATATTACGATGCACTTTCTTTCAGTCTGTTCTTTTGATCCAATCATGAACTATTTTAGAAGAGATGGCTAGCTGAAAAATAGTTGTAGCTCCAGGAAAGTCAACTAACAGCAGCCCTGAGCCTCAGGAGTTACTTTCCCTTTGTTACGTACACACCATAAACACAAAACACACAGTTCTTCACCCTGCTACAATATTAAATATTTATTCTCTCAGATTCCTATGGTCAGGTCTCAGTTTCTCTCTTAGATTTCTCTCTGTCTTAGAGCAATGAGGCAGGATGTGGCTTTTCTCATGTTAAGACTCTAGCTTACTGCTTTCATGTTCTACCTGATCCTTGACTCAGAACTCTTCAAGTTCTTCACAAGAAAAGTCAGGCAAAATGGACACGTACAATATTTTTACAACTGGAAATATGATCATGGGAAATATTTTATTGACTACTTCTTCAAATTAAACTTCTGTTATATTACGGTACATATGGCGCCAGGGTGTACCAAAAGGCACAGGGAGGTGGCTGGGTTGCACCAGAAGGCACTTGGAGGACCCTGGGGCACCAGGAAAGGGACAGGACCACCCTGGGGCGCTCTCAGAGACACACAGAGTCCCCTGGCGCACAAGAAAAGCTTAGACAAGGCCTGCATTCATCTGCCAAAAATGCATACGGGGTCTGCTCGGGTCTATGGAAAGGCACACAGGGAGTCCTAGGGCACCCCAAAAGGCACAGCACGTGGGCCGGGCCAGGGCCATGCTGGCCGGGTCAAGGCCCAGTGTGGGACCCACAGCCCTTGGCAGCAGAGGCCAAGGCCATGCCTGGAGGCATGTGGAGGGCAGCCTGTGGAGACAAGGCAGGCCCGAAGTGCTGCTGGGGCTGGGGGTCAGCGACCCACGTGTGAGTGCCCGGGCAGTGCCCCTGCCCTGGCACCGCTCCTCCTCGCTGAGCACTGGGGAGCACGGCCCAAAGAACCTGGGGCTCAGGCCCACTCCCCCTGTGGGGAGACAGAGCAGCAGGCTGAGATACCCAGATGCTCAAACCCTCCGTCCTTGCCTTGACCTCCCCCGCCTACTGGGTGCCAGGCAAAGGCCTCGTGATGTCACAGGGCATTTGGTAACAGCATGGCGGATGTCAGCTGACGCCATCACCCTCTCATCGCGCAGACGCCAGCGCTGCTAGCGACTGGCTGAGCTCGGCTCGGGGTGACAGCGAGAGATTGTCTGTGCGGAGACTGCAGCTCATCAGGGAGCAGCACAATGCTCAGCACAGGGCTCTCCCTGGTCCTCGTTCTCTGCATGGCCTCTCTCTTCCCCGGCAGCCTCGGCCTTTCCAGCCGTCCTGCCTGGGCTATGGTCATGTGGGATGTGCCTGCCCAGGACCTGGAGCAACAGGGCACTGGCACAGGGAGCCAGTGCTCCTACCAGCCCTGCCCAAAGGAGCAGCTTCAATCCTCCTCTGCCCAGCTGGGCATAACCCCGGGGTCCCTGGAGGTGGCCTGTTTGACCTGCTCAGCCCTGTGCCTGCTGCTCAGCAGGGTTTTGCTTGTATACTGCATTTGCAGAAAAGCCAAGAGACGCCCGAGAGAGGTGAGTGGTGGGTGTCTGGCAGGTGGGATGGTGCCAGATCGCTGGGAGCCAGGATCCTCCAAGGCCTTGGGCCAATAACTTATAGGACAAGGACTAACAGCCCATGTAGAGAAGAAAGCCTGGGCAGGTGCCAAAGGTCCTCTGCCTCCTCCCCAGCCCTTTGCCCACCCCCAGGAAGCAGAGGTGGGTCTCAACCACAGAGGAGGAAACGAGGACAGGCTGACCCACAAGGGGAGCAAGACAGTGCCTGCCTGAGGTCGTCTTCACACAACCTGCTGCCCGGGGCAGGCCAGCCAGGCCCAAGTTTCTCCAGGAGAGGCCAAGCCCAGCCAGAGAGGTCTCAGCCCCCTGAGGCCCCTGCCCCTTTCATCATGCTCCCTGCCCTGTCGTTTCCAGGAGATGGGCCAGACACCCTCAGCTTCTCCAGGGACATGCTGCCAGGGTGATTGCTCCTGCAAGAACTATGAGTTGATCTGCCGGCTGAAGGAAAATCCTGACTTGATGAAGAGATACCTGAGGCACCTGCGCCACTGCTACCTGTAGGAGGACATTCTGCAGAGACAAGAGAAGAAGAAAATGTAGGAAGATTTGGAAGAGGAGGAGACACATTTCTCTGCTTGCCCATACATTCAATGCTCCAGCAAGACTCTGGGGGGGCCAGGACATTGCAGGGGATGCAGCGAGTTGTCCTCGTTTCGGCAGGGATAGAGTTAATTTCCTTCCTAGTAGCTGGTACAGTGCTGTGTTTTGGATTTAGGGTGAGAAAAATGTTGATAACACACCGATGTCTTAGTTGTTGCTACATAGTGTTTACACTAGCCAAGGACTTTTCAGTTTCTCGTGCTCTACCAACTGAGAAGGCTGGAGGCGCCCAAGAAGCTGGGAGGGGGCGCAGCCAGGACAGCTGACCCAAAACTGGCCAAAGGGATATTCCACACCATGTGACGTCATGCTCAGTACATAAAGCTGGGGGAAGAAGAAGGAAGAGGGGGGACGTTTGGAGTGATGGCGTTTGTCTTCCCAAGTAACCGTTACGCATGATGGAGCCCTGCTTTCCTGGAGTTGGCTGAACACCTGCCTGCCCATGGGAAGGAGTGAATGAATTCCTTGTTTTGCTTTGCTTGCGTGCGCGGCTTTTGCTTTACCTACTAAACTGTCTTTATCTCAACCCATGAGTTTTCTCACTTTTACCCTTCTGATTCTCTCCCCTATCCCACTGTGAGGGGAGTGAGCGAGCGGCTGTGTGGTGCTTAGTTGCTGGCTGAGGTTAAACCACAACACGAGTAATGCTGTCCCTGTGCACCGGGACATCTCCAACAGCAAGTGTTTTATATGAAATTGGCTCCAAGCTAAACATAACATCAACTGAATGTTCAAAGATACAGAGGCAAGTTACTTTGCACAGGACTTCTGGACAGATTTTGTCAATACGACACAGTAGCTCTGCAGAAAAAACAAACATATATGCAATGTTTTTAAGCAATAATTTTACCATATCAACAGCCTTCTGCAACTTGTTTCCCTGATTGAATTATTGCTGTTAATGTACAAGTTCATTATATATCAAGATTTTTGGTTGTACCTCAAGTTCAGTTATTTGAATCCTTCATCAGTGCCTTCAGTAGTTCAGAGCAAGCAATGCGTCAGGATGAAGTCTAGAACATTTTATGAATATCTATTTTCTTATCATAATCCTAATTTCAGAGCTGAGTATTTTGAGATACATCCACTCCAGTTGGTTTGAGAGAGAACACTTTCACTAAAGATAGTTATTTCAAACGAGAAAGGGTCTGTCTTCTGTGCAGGCCATGACCCAAAAGCACTCCAATATCATTTTATATCCAATGGTCAAAAGAGTGAAATTTTAAGATATCACTCCTGAATACAGTTGATATAGCTGTAACAGAAATGTGTGTGTGGTCTTTCAAGGCCACCCAAAGGTTTCTGAGGGTAAAAGTGTTTTGAGTTTTGGGAGGTATTTCATACTAGTAAGGAGAGTAAAGTACTGAAGTATGTGAAAACATTACTCTAGATGAAAAGACAGGACACCATTTCTTAAATAAACATGGCTTTAAGAGAAGTGGTTTCATACTTTTAGGAGAGCTGGTTGTCTTCACATCTGAAGCCTAGGAGCTTCACTTTTTCTTAGAAAGTGATTTAGTCTTAGAAGAAAAGACATAGAAGAAAAACACATGTTTCAGAGCCATAGCTACTTGACTGTCCTGCAAAAATGAAGAGCACAGCAAAAGTCAAGTCAATATATGCCTTTAGCAGACAGGAAAGTTAATGACAGAGCAACTTTCTCCCCCTCACAACAACTTCAGCTTCACTGAAACTGACCTTCATTAAACTGCACTTCATTCTACTGATGGTCAAAGTTAAACCTCTGCAGGGCCAGGATTTCATGTTTGCATCTAATAGAAAGACAGCTTAGCTCAGCAGCACATTATTTGTATATTACTTGCACTTTTAACTCCTGTAGGGACATCAGAGAGGTTGGACAAGAAAAAAAAAAAAGCCTTTTGAGAAGTAAAAAATTATCATTCTACGAATGCAGCTGTAGACAAATGCAGAATCATAGAATCATAGAATCATTAAGGTTGGAAGAGACCTCCAAGATCATCGAGTCCAACCATCAACCCAACACCACCATGCCCACTAAACCATGTCCCTAAGCACCTCATCTACCCGTCTTTTAAATACTTCCAGGGATGGTGACTCAACCACTTCCCTGGGCAGCCTGTTCCAATGTTTAACTACTCTTTCAGTAAAGAAATTTTTCCTTACATCCAATCTAAACCTCCCCTGGCGCAACTTGAGGCCATTTCCTCTCGTCCTTTCGCCAGTTACTTGGGAGAAGAGACCGACACCCACCTCGCTACAACCTCCTTTCAGGTAGTTGTAGAGAGCAATGAGGTCTCCCCTCAGCCTCCTTTTCTCCAGGCTAAACAACCCCAGCTCCCTCAGCCGCTCCTCATAAGACTTGTTCTCCAGACCCCTCACCAGCCTCGTTGCCCTTCTCTGGACACGCTCCAACATCTCAACATCCTTCTTGTAGTGAGGGGCCCAAAACTGAACACAGTATTTGAGGTGCGGCCGCACCAGTGCTGAGTACAGGGGCACTATCACTTCCCTGCTCCTGCTGGCCACACTATTTCTGATACAGGCCAGGATGCCGTTGGCCTTCTTGGCCGCCTGGGCACACTGTCGGCTCATGT